>NC_056737.1:1259315013-1259317271 GCF_019279795.1 Protopterus annectens
TCACAAACAGAGCACTGACTTTTCAGTTTTAAAACATGCAGAATAACCATTACCACACACAACCTGTTAAACAGGCAGTAGTCTCAATGAAGCATAGCTACACTTACATGCTGTAGTCATGTCTGGCACATCACCCTCCTGTCTTTAGGCTATTTCCCACTGTGTATGTTGTTTGAGGAACATCCAGATATCATCTGTGATGCTGTTTACCAAACACCAGATCCAGGTACCACTCACAGCGACTGTCATGGGCAAACACCAACATGATGTTCCTAGCTATTGTATTATGTTTTTCATGCGAATGGCTATGGGAACATCATCACAGCTGTTCCACATGCAATCAGCTAGATGAGGACTGCAATAGGTGCAGAGGCCATCACCTGACCATGACTATCACTTACAATACACAAGCTGCTGCTGAGCAGGTGTACACCTCCACATACACCAGAGAGTGTGTGGGAGGGACAGACAGAGGCAAAGTAAATCAGAGAAGGGCTTGGAGACTAAAACCTAAGCATCGTCTGTCACACACCTACCAGTACAGGGGTTCAAACCCCTGACTGACTAGTCCTTACTATTACAAGTGCATGCAGTTACTCCATGTGCCACAAAGCTGACATGTCAGTGTGATGTAAGAACATATATGTGTGTTGGTGGCGACATCTGCAACAGAGATATAGTGAACATACATTAGGTGTAGCACACATGGCTGTCCAAATGAACGGATGTCATTGTCAACATAACCACACTCTCTAATGGACTCACATTGACACTCTTTGCCAGGTCCACAAATACACTCCCAAACTACTTAGTTTGCCAGACTGCAGTAATACCAAATACTACATGCACCACAGGGGATATCCGAGGTTCTATGGGCTGGGACATGTGAACGTGTTTGACATCTGTCAGTATGCCAATGGGAGTTATACTGGGAATGACTGTGGTTGGGAGCATCATACCCCACAAGCAGACACAAGGTGCCAGTACTGACATACATGTTTGCATTGCTTCATGGGTTATGTGTAGTGGTTGGCTGTGCAAGATGGCTGTACAAGGCAGGTGAGGGTAATCCTTGGCATCACATCACCCGACAATGATGTGCAGTGTGGTACAAGGGTGTAGTAACTACAATGTTCCACACAGATGGTATTGTATGAACTGTCCTGACATCCTTGTTACCACTGTGTATGGCCATAGCTTTGCAATGCATGCCATGTCATGTTTCTATAGTCCTTGACATGGACATTGCCTGGGATGTGTATGTCCCATAATAATATACAGTGACATGTACAGGTGTACCTGGTTTGGCTGGCACATGTTGTGTACACAGGCCTGTTCATTATCCTCGATATGCCAATGTTGGCCTGGAGTGGCAGAACCTGCTTATAGTCCGCAGGTTGATCCTGCACCTGCATTGATAGCATAATACAGCTATTCCCTGGTGTCAGTGGCATCGGTCCATACAGGGCACATGTGTAAGGCATTGTATGGCCTCTGTGGATCACATTTGATGGCACCACATATGTTGCAGGCATCAGTGGGGGAATATCGTGAAGGCACATTGTTTGCAGTGGGTGCCCTATTGTACTGCTGTACAGGGTGCCATACCCTCTGCAGCCCACTGCAATCACACCATGCCTAGTATTTGTCATCATGTGCAGGGTACTAGCAACATAGTGGGAGATTCTAGGCAAATGTGTTTGTATATGACACATGGGTTAAGGGCGTATTCGGTAATAATAGGGTTGCATACTTTGTTCACCAGGCCTTTGCCAGATATAGGGTATGGCTTGCCAACACAATCCCTAATTGGCTGACAACATCTGTACTTCTCGTGAGGTGAACATTGTGACATATAAGACGGACACCATATAGGAAAACTCCAAAATCCAGTCCCAACATGTCCGGTGGTTATACGCACAGCCTTTGAGACACTCACGACAAACCAGACAATCAAACACACACACACACACACACACACACACACACACACACACACACACACACACACACACACACACACACACACACACATACACACACACACACACACACACACACACACACATATACACTCTGCCATGTCCTGGGGCATGAAGTGTGTCACACTACAGCATTACGCAGTTACAGCACATGCCTCTGAGATTACTGGGTTATAGCAGTCCCAGAGGTGCCAATATGTCTAGGTGAGTGACAACAATGGGATTACTTCAAAGGTGGTCATGTGAATTTGTAAAGAGTGTGCATACTCTAAAAGC
>NC_056737.1:1259317771-1259367771 GCF_019279795.1 Protopterus annectens
CTTCTCATCGTTACTGTACATTTACATATATCTATGTATATGGATTTAATGAAATCTGTCAGCCTTCCTCATCGTTACTGTATATGTACGTTTATCTATATATATGGATTTAGTTAAGTCTGTCAGCCTTCCTCATCATTACTGTACATATACCTATATGTATGTGTATGGATTTATTTAAGTCTGTCAGCCTTCCTCATCATTACAGTATATATTCATATATCTATGTGTATGGATTTATTTAAATCTGTCAGCCTTCCTCATCGTTACTGCATATATACATATATCTGTGAGTATGGATTTATTTAAATCTGTCAGCCTTCCTCATCGTTACTGTACATATACATATATCTAGGTATATCGATTTATTTAAGTCTGTCAGCCTTCCTCATCATTACTGTACATATACATATATCTATGTATATGGATTTATTTAAGTCTGTCAGTCTTCCTCATCATTACTGTACATATACATGTATCTATGTATATGGATTTATTTAAGTCTGTCAGTCTTCCTCATCGTTACGGTACATTTACATGTATCTTTGTATATGGATTTTCTTAAGTCTTTTAGCCTTCCTCATCATTGCTGTACATATACATATATCTATGTATATATATATATATATATATCTGTCAGCCATCCTCATCGATACTGTATAAATACGTATATATATGTAAAAGGATTTAATTAAGTCCATCAGCCTTCCTCATCGTTACTGTACATATGCATATATCTATGCATGTGGACTTATTTAAGTCTGTCAGCCCTGCTCTTCTTTACTGTATATATACATATATTTGTGCATATGGGTTTATTTAAGTATGGCAGCTCTCCTCATCGTTACTGTATGTATACATATATCTATGTATATGGATTTTTTTAAGTCTGTCAGCCTTCCTCGTCATTACAGTATATATATATATATATATATATATATATATATATATATATATATATATATATATATATATATATATATATGTATATGGATTTATTTAAGTATGTCTGCCTTCCTCATCATTACTGTACATATACATATATATCCATGTATTTGGATTTATTTAAGTCTGTCAGCCTTCCTCATCATTACTGTACATATACATATATCTATGCATATGGATTTATTTAAGTCTGTCAGCCTTCCTCATCGTTAGTGTATATATACATATATCTATGTATATGGATTTATTTAAGTCTGTCAGCCTTCCTCATCGTTAGTGTATATATACATATATCTATGTATATGGGTTTATTAAAGTCTGTCAGCCTTCCTCATTGTTACTTAATATATACATATATCTATGTATATGGATTTATTAAAGTCTGTCATCCTTCCTCATCGTTACTGTATATATACATATATCTATGTATATGGATTTATGTAAGTCTTTCAGCCTTCCTCATCGTTACTGTATATATACATATATCTATGTGTATGGATTTATTTAAGTCTGTCAGCATTCCTCATCGTTATTGTACATATACATATATCTTTATATATGGATTTATTTAAGTCTGTCAGCCTTCCTCATCGTTACTGTACATATAAAAATATCTATGTATATGGATTAATTTAACTCTTTCAGCTTTTCTCATCGTTACTGTAGATATACATATATCTATGTATAAGGAGTTATTTAAGTCTGTCAGCCTTCCTCATCGTTACTGTACATATACATATATCTATGTATATGGATTTATTTAAGTCTGTCAGCCTTCCTCATTGTTACTGTACATATACATATATCTATGTATAAGGATTTATTTAAGTCTGTCACCCTTCCTCATCATTACTGTACATATACATATATCTATGTATATGGATTTATTTAAGTCTGTCAGCCGTCCTTATCATTACTGTCTATATACATATCTCAATGTATATGGATTTATTTAAGTCTGTCAGCCATCCTCATCGTTTCTATCTATATACATATATCTATGTATATGGATTTAATTAAGTCTGTTAGCCATCTTCATTGATACTGTATACATACATATATCTATGTATAGGGATTTTTTTAAGTCTGTCAGCCTTCCTCATCGTTTCTGTACATATTCATATGTCTAGGCATGTGGATATATTTAAGTCTGTCAGCCTTCCTCATCATTACTGTAGATATACATATATCTATGCATATGGATTTATTTAAGTCTTTCAGCCTTCCTCATCATTATTGTAGATATGCATATATCTATGCATATGGATTTATTAAAGTCTGTCAGCCTTCGCCATCGTTACTGTATATATGCATATATCTATGTATAATAACAAACACTGTTAGCAAAACGCCTGATGGAATAAATGCCTGCCCACTGGTCAAATATAAATGAAAGATATATCCAATAACCACAAACAGTGACAGGCAACCAACAGCTTGATATAAATCCAGTCTCGTACTCAAAAATAATAAATTTATAAAAATGATCTTTATTACTGTGCACAAGGTGAGCGCTTTCACGATAAGCTTCCTCAGACCATTTGTTTCTTCTAAATTTTTCAAACATTTACTTAAATAGTAAACAGGTGATTCAAAAATCCTCACTAATTAAAGCATTTAAAAAGGTATTACCTTATTCTTTAAATATAATCAATATTCACAAAAACTAATAAATATTCCTAATGGATACTTCAAAAAATATTTTACTGATGTGCATATCATTATTTAAATTAATAGGCATAAAAATTCAAACTGCATTCAAACATTCTTTGTGCTTATAAATCATACGCTCACGATAAAACACATTCTTATACACGCAATGGTAACGAATAGTATATCAAATGCATAATACATTTAAAATGCCTAAAATTCTCCTTATGTCTGACCTTCTTAAATACATGTAGTCAGATATCCATTGCGAAATGGTGTTCCTAATAGTGCATGAATGGTTTACTGCCCTATATTGCTAATATTAACTACTCAAAATCTATAATGACAGTTAATGAATGGCATAGACGTAATTCTGCCATAAAGACCTAACCTATTACTATGTAAAATTATTGTGTTTGCGTATGTATATAAATACTATTTCTATACTGCCTATTTCTATAAAACAATTTCTACAAGATAGATTATACTTATAAAGCTCTCTAAACATTCACTACATTTGATATATAATTAAAGGCTCCTAAATTACTGATGGCTTACCTGTTTACTATTTAAGTAACTGTTTGAAAAATTTAGAAGAAACAAATGGTCTGAGGAAGCTTATCGTGAAAGCGCTCACCTTGTGCACAGTAATAAAGATCGTTTTTATAAATTTATTATTTTTGAGTACGAGACTGGATTTATATCAAGCTGTTGGTTGCCTGTCACTGTTCGTGGTTATTGGATTTATATCTATGTATATCAATTTTTTTAAGTCTGTCAGCCTTCCTCACAGTTACTGTATATATGCATATATCTATGCAGATGGATTTATTTAAGTATGTCAGCCTTCCTCATTGTTACTTATTTAAGTCTGTCAGCCTTTCTCATCGTTACTGTATATATACATATATCTATGTATATGGATTTATTTAAGTCTGTCAGCCTTCCTAATCATTACTGTACGTATACATATATCTATGTATATGGATTTATTAAAGTATGTCAGCCTTCCCCATCGTTACTGTATATATACATATACCTATGTAAATAGATTTATTTAAGTCTCTCAGCCTTCCTCATCGTTACAGTATATATACATATATCTATGCATATGGATTTATTTAAGCCTGTCAGCCTTCCTCATCATTACTATATATATACATATATCTATGTGAATGCATTTATTTAAGTCTGACAGCCTTCCTCACCGTTACTTTACATATACATATATCTATGTATACGGATTTATTTAAGTCTTCCAGCCTTCCTCATCGTTACTGCAGATATATATATATATATATATATATATATATATATATATATATATATATATATATATATATATATATATATATATATATATATATATATATATATATATATATATATATACATATACATATATCTATGTATATGGATTTTTTTAAGTCTTTCAGCCTTCCTCATCGTTACTGTACATATACATATATAGCTATGTATATGGATTTATTTGTCTGTCAGCCTTCCTCATCATTACTGTACATATACATATATCTATGTATATGGCTTTATTTAAGTCTGTCAGCCTTCCTCATCATTACTGTATATATACATATATCTACGTATATGGATTTATTTAAATCTGTCAGCCTTCCTCATCATTACTGTATATATACAAATAACTATGTATATGGATTTATTTCAGTCTGTCAGCCTTCCTCATGGTTACTGTACATGTTCATATATCTATGTATATGGATTTATTTAGGTCTGTCAGCCTTCCTCATCATTACTGTACATATACATATAGCTATGTATATGGATTTTTTAAGTCTGTTAGCCTTCCTCATCATTACTGTACATATACATATAGCTATGTATATGGATTCATTTAAGTCTGTCAGCCTTCCTCATCATTACTGTGCATATACATATATCTTTGTATATGGATTTATTTAAGTCTGTCAGCCTTCCTCATCATTACTGTATGTATACATATATCTATTTGTATGGATTTATTTAAGTCTGTCAGCCTTCCTCATCATTACTGCACATATACATATATCTATGTATATGGGTTTATTTAAGTCTGTCAACCTTCCTCACCATTACTGTATATATACATATATCTGTGGATATGAATTTATTTCAGTCTGTCAGCCTTCCTCATTGTTGCAGTATATATACATATATCTATGTATATGTATTTATTTAAGTCCGTCAGCCTTTCTCATCAGTATTGTATATATACATATATCTATGTATATGGATTTAAGTCTGTCAGCCTTCCTCATCACTATTGTACATATACATATATATATGTATATGGATTTATTTAAGTCTCTTAGCCTTCCTCATCATTACTGTATATATACATATATCTAAGTATATGGATTTATTTAAGTCTGTCAGCCTCCCTCATTGTTACTGTATATATACATATAACTATGTATATGGATTCAGCCTTCCTCATTGTTACTGTACATATACGTACATCTATGTATATGGATTTATTTAAGTCTGTCAGCCTTCCTCATCGTTGCTGTACATATCCATATAGCTAGGTATATGGATTTATTTATGTCTGTCAGCCTTCCTCATCGTTACTGTACATATACATATAGTTATGTATATGGATTCATTTAAGTCTGTCAGCCTTCCTAATCATTACTGTACATATACATATATCTTTGTACATGGATTTATTTAAGTCTGTCAGCCTTACTCATCATTACTGTACATATACATGCATCTATGTAATTGGATTTATTTAAGTCTGTCAGCCTTCCTCATCATTACTGTACATATAAATATGTCTATGTATATGGATTTATTTAAGTCTGTCAGCCTTCCTCATCATTACTGTACATATTAATATATCTATGTATATGGATTTATTTAAGTCTGTCAGCCTTACTCATCGTTATTCTACATAGACATATAACTATGTATATGGAATTATTTAAGTCCGTCAGCCTTCCTCATCATTACTGTACATATCCATATATCTATGCATATGGATTTATTTAGGTCTGTCAGCCTTCCTCATCATTACTGTACATATACATAAAGATATATCTATGTATATGGATTTATTTAGGTCTGTCAGCCTTCCTCATCATTACTGTATGTATACATATATCTATTTGTATGGATTTATTTAAGTCTGTCAGCCTTCCTCATCATTACTATACAGATACATATATCTATGTATATGGGTTTATTTAAGTCTGTCAGCCTTCCTCACCATTACTGTATATATACATATATCTGTGGATATGGATTTATTTAAGTCTGTCCGCCTTCCTCATCACTATTGTACATATACATATATCTATGTATATGGATTTATTTAAGTCTCTTAGCCTTCCTCATCGTTACTGTATATATACATATATCTAAGTATATGGATTTATTTAAGTCTGTCAGCCTTCCTCATTGTTTCTGTATATATACATATATCTACGTATATGGATTTATTTAAGTTTGTCAGCCTCCCTCATTGTTACTTTATATATACATATAACTATGTATATGGATTCAGCCTTCCTCATTGTTACTGTACATATACGTACATCTATGTATATGGATTTATTTAAGTCTGTCAGCCTTCCTCATCGTTGCTGTACATATCCATATAGCTAGGTATATGGATTTATTTATGTCTGTGAGCCTTCCTCATCGTTACTGTACAAATACATATAGTTATGTATATGGATTCATTTAAGTCTGTCAGCATTCCTCATCGTTACTGTACATATACATATATCTTTGTATATGGATTTATTTAAGTCTGTCAGCCTTCCTCATCATTACTGTACATATACATGTATCTATGTAATTGGATTTATTTAAGTCTGTCAGCCTTCCTCATCATTACTGTACATATAAATATGTCTATGTATATGGATTTATTTAAGTCTGTCAGCCTTCCTCATCGTTACTGTACATATTAATATATCTATGTATATGGATTTATTTAAGTCTGTCAGCCTTCCTCATCGTTATTCTACATAGACATATAACTATGTATATGGATTTATTTAAGTCCGTCAGCCTTCCTCATCATTACTGTACATATCCATATATCTATGTATATGGATTTACTTAGGTCTGTCAGCCTTCCTCATCATTACTGTACATATACATAAAGATATATCTATGTATATGGATTTATTTAGGTCTGTCAGCCTTCCTCATCATTACTGTACATATACATATAGCTATGTATATGGATTTTTTTAAGTCTGTTAGCCTTCCTCATCATTACTGTACATATACATATAGCTACGTATATGGATTCATTTAAGTCTGTCAGCCTTCCTCATCATTACTGTGCATATACATATATCTTTGTATATGGATTTATTTAAGTCTGTCAGCCTTCCTCATTGTTACTGTACAATATACATATATCTGTGAATATGGATTTATTTAAGTCTGTCAGCCTTCCTCATCATTACTGTATACATACATATATCTATGTATATGGATTTATTTAAGTCTTCCAGCTTTCCTCATCATTACTGTATAAATATACATATATCTATGTATATGGATTTATTTAAGTCTGTCAGCCGTCATCATTATTACTGTACATATACATATATCTATGTATATGGATTTTTTTAAGTCTTTCAGCCTTCCTCATTGTTACTGTATATATACATATATCTATGTATATGGATTTATTTGTCTGTCAGCCTTCCTCATCATTACTGTACATATACATATATCTACGTATATGGATTTATTTAAGTATGTCATCCTTCCTCATCGTTACTCTACATATTCATATATCTATGTATATGGCTTTATTTAAGTCTGTCAGCCTTCCTCATCGTTACTGTATATATACATATATCTAAGTATATGGATTTATTTAAGTCTGTCAACCTTCCTCATCATTACTGTATATATACATATATCTACGTATATGGATTTATTTAAGTCTGTCAGCCTTCCTCAATGTTACGGTATACATACAAATGACTACGTATATGGATTTATTTAAGTCTATCAGCCTTCCTCACCAGTACTGTATATATATACATATATCTATGTATATGGATTTATTTAAGTCTTCCAGCCTTCCACATCATTACTGTATAAATATACATATATCTATGTATATGGATTTATTTAAGTCTGTCAGTCTTCCTCATCATTATTGTACATATACTTACATCTATGTATATGGATTTATTTAAGTCTGTCAGCCTTCCACATCATTATTGTACATATACATATATCTATGTATATGGAATATTTTACGTCTGTCAGCCTTCCACATCATTACTGTACATATACATATATTTATGCATATGGATTTATTTAAGTCTGTTAGTCTTCCTCATCATTACTGTATATATACATATATCTACGTATATGGGGTTATTTAAGTCTGTCAGCCTTCCTCATTGTTACTATATATATACATATATCTACGTATATGGATTTATTTAAGTCTGTCAGCCTTCCTCATCGTTGCTGTATATATAAATATAAATATGTATATGGATTCAGCCTTCCTCATCGTTACTGTACATATACGTACATCTATGTATATGGATTTATTTAAGTCTGTCAGCCTTCCTCATCGTTACTGTACATATAGATATATGTATGTATATGGATTTATTTAGGTCTGTCAGCCTTCCTCATCTTGCTGTACATATCCATATAGCTAGGTATGTGGATTTATTTAAGACTTTCAGCCTTCCTCATCGTTACTGTACATATACATATAGCTATGTATATGGATTCACTTAAGTCTGTCAGCCTTCCTCATCATTACTGTACACATGCATATATCTTTGTATATGGATTTATTTAAGTCTGTCAGCCTTCCTCATCTTTACTGTACATATATATGTATCTATGTATTTGGATTTAAGTCTGTCAGCCTTCCTCATCATTACTGTACATATACATATGTATATGGATTTACTTACGTCTGTCAGCCTTCTTCAGCGTTACTGTACATAAACATATACATATATCTATGTATATGGATTTATTTATGTCTGTCTGCCTTCCTCATCGTTACTGTACATATACATATATCTATGGATATGGATTTATTTAAGTCTGTCAGCCTTCCTCATCGTTACTGTACATATACATATATCTATGGATATGGATTTATTTAAGTCTGTCAGCCTTCTTCATCATTACTGTATATATATATATATATATATATATATATATATATATATATATATATATGTACATATATCTATGGATATGGGTTTATTTAAGTCTGTCAGCCATCCTCATCGTTACTGTACATATAAATATATCTATGTATATGGATGCATTGAAGTCTGTCAGCCATCCTTATCGATACTGTATACATACATATATCTATGCAGATGGATTTATTTAAGTCTGTCAGCTTTCTTCATTGTTGCTCTATATATGCGTATATCTATGTATATCGATTTAAGTCTATCAGCCTTCCTCATCGTTATTGTATATATACATATATCTATGCATATGGATTTATTCAAGTATGTTAGCCTTCCTCATCGTTACTCTATATATACATATATCTATGTATATAGATTTATTTAAGTCTGTCAGCCTTCCTCATCATTACTGCATATATACATATATCTATGTAAATGGATTTATTTAAGTCTGTCAGCCTTCCTCATCATTACTGCATATATACATATAAATATGTATATGGAGTTATTTAAGTCTCCCAGCCTTCCTCATTGTTACTGTATATATATATATATATATATATATATATATATATATATATATATATATATATATATATACATATATCTATTGCATATGGATTTATTTAAGTCTGTCAGCCTTCTTCATTGTTGCTGTATATATGCGTCTATCTATGTATATCGATTTAAGTCTATCAGCCTTCCTCATCGTTATTGTATATATACATATATTTATGCATATGGATTTATTCAAGTATGTCAGCCTTCCTCATCGTTACTGTACATATACATAGATCTTTGTATATGGATTTATTTAAGTCTGTCAGCCTTCCTCAACGTTACTGTACATATACATATATCTATGTATATGGATTTATTTAAGTCTGTCAGCCTTCCTCATCATTACTGTACATATACATATATCTTTGTATATGGATTTATTTAAGTCTGTCGGCCTTCCTCATCATTACTGTACATATACATATGTACAGTATATGGATTTACTTAAGTCTGTCAGCCTTCCTCATCATTACTGTACATATACATATATCTATGTATACGGATTTATTTAAGTCTGTCAGCCTTCCTCATCGTTACTGTACATATATATATACATATATAGATATATATATATATATATATATATATATATATATATATATATATATATATACATATATATATGGATTAATTTAAGTCTGTCAGCCTTCCTCATCGTTACTGTACATATATATATATATATATATATATATATATATATATATATATGTATATGGATTAATTTAAGTCTGTCAGCCTTCCTCATCATTACTGTACATATACATATATCTATTTGTATGGATTTAATTAAGTCTGTCAGCCTTCCTCTTCGTTTCTGTACATATACATATATCTATGTATATGGATTTATTTAAGTCTGTCAGCCTTCCTCATCATTACTGTACATATACATATATCTATGTATACGGATTTATTTAAGTCTGTCAGCCTTCCTCATCGTTACTATATATATAGGTTCATAGGTTCATAGGTTCATAGGTTCATACTAGGCTATCTGCCCTGAGGCAATTACAAGCCTAGCCCGATTCTGTATGGCTTACGCAACCCCTTGATTTGAGTATACTGTGCCCTTTAAGGTTTAGTTTACTGTGCCTCTGTCTAATAGTGACACGGGAGTAATCCCTGGGACAAACTTACGATCCCCCATCCACCTATCGAGATTCTTTTTGAAGAGATTCAGTGAGGTGCTCTGCCTCACATGAACTGGAATTCTATTCCAGATTGAAGGGAGCCTCTGGGTTATGAACCTGTCCCTCCAGCAAGTTCTATTTATTTCTGTGCTGAGTTTCAAGTCCCTCAAGCGTGTGGCTCTAAGGGATTTAGATTTACAGAGGTGGAGCATGTCCATTAATTCTGGATTTGACATAGCTTTGTATGTCAGACATAGATCGCCTCGAAGTAGGCGGTATGCAACTGAGTAGAGCTGGAGTTTTTTTAACCGAGCAGCATATGGCATCTGTTTGAGACCTTTGATCCTCTTGGTGAGATACTTTTGGGGTCTTTCTAATTGCTGCAGGTGTCGGGTAAGGTACATCCCAAAAGGGGCATTGTATTCTATGATGGGCCTGATGAGGGATGAATAAAGGCACGATTACCTCTCTTGATCTAGATGTGAAACCCTTCGTGATGAGGTGGGCTATGTAGAAGGTCTTTCTAACCACTTTGGCAATGTGGTTTTCAAAGGAGAGATTGCTATCAACTTGGGTCCCCAGGTCCCTAATAACTTTCTCTTTACTTAATGGGTTTCCCTATGTGGTAATTTGTGGGCACATTGTTTTTGCCAAAGGGTATGACTATACATTTTTTGGCATTTAGCTTTAGACCATGGCACTGGCACCAGTTATCTGTCTCTGTGAGACCTTTTTGAAGGATGTTTGTGTCAGCTGGAGAGTTGATTATGGCGCCCAGTTTGCAGTCGTCTGCGAACTTGGTGAGCCATAGTCCTCCCATGTTTGCCTGTACCTCGGAAAAGTATATACCGAACAAGAGTGGTCCCAGGACAGAACCCTGTGGGACACCACTTGTGACTGGTTTCGAGTCTGATATGGCACCAGCAACTCTCACTCTGTGGGTTCTGTCTTTGAGCCAGTTTGCGACCCATCTTGTGACATAGGGGTTTATATTTAAGCTGGATAGCTTATCTATGATGCCCGAGTGGGGTATTGTGTCAAATGCCTTTGCAAGGTCCAGATAGGCCGTGTGGACTACCTTCCCTTCATCTATGGCTTTGGTGACTATTTCGAAGAAGTCAACCAATTTCAAAAGGCAGGATCTGCCCTTGACAAAGCCAAACTGGGTAGGATCTAGTGTCTGTAGGTCCCCAATGTCTTTGTTTATGAGCTCCATGATGATCCTTTCCATAGCCTTGCAGACTAAGCTAGTCAGGCTTATGGGGTGATAGTTTCCAGGGTCTGTACAGGCTCCACCTTTGTGGAGTGGGACCACTGTTGCTGTACGCCATTCTGTGGGTACATATCCTGTAGTGAGGCTGAGATTGTATAGCTGTTTTATTTGAGGGATTAGTTCCTCTTGGAGTTCATGTAGGACGCAACCTGGGAAGCCATCTGGTCCCATGGAAGCAGTGTTTTTTGCTTTGGAGAGGGCAGCCTTCAACTGAGCATCAGAGATGTTTGGGTAGCAGCCCTCTGCTGGGATAGATACTTGCTCTTTTGGGGGGGAGGGGGTGGAGAAGTTTGCACTGAACCTGTCTGCCAGGATATTGGCGATGTCTGTGGGTTCAGTGTATTTTTTGTCGTTTAGAATCAACTCAGAACAAGTCTGGGAGTTGCTTCCCAGGTTTCTAACATAACTGAAAAAAGCCTTATGATTGTCTTTGGTGTCCTGTGCAATTTTTCTCTCGAAGCTGGCCTTGGAGGATTTTATGAGGGATCGTAATTTTTTGCTAGTACTGATCAGAGATGCCTTCCCTATTATGGATTTTGCTCTATCATGTAGTAGCTTCCTCCTTCTGTTGTACAGTTTATTTATGGCAGGGGTCCACCAGACTGGACCTGCCTTTGGATGATTGGGTCTTGGTTTTGTTTGGGATAGCATGATCCATGCATTCCTGGAGATGTCCGTAGAATGCGTTTATATAGGATTCTGCAGTTTGGGCCGTAGTTTCCACTGGCCCTGGGGCCTTGAAGGATTCCACTTCAGTTTTGAGAAGTGAGAAGTTCGCTTTTGAGAAGTTTTTCACTGTGGTTTTCTGGGCTGGGGTGGGGTCGGGATGTGGACATCCAGTGAGATTAATTTATGGTCTGATCTTACCAATGAGGGATATACTTCTGGTGTGGAGCATAGAGTCCCCATGTTGGTAATGATCAGGTCTAGTATGTTGTCCCCTCTTGTGGGAGTGGTGACTAGTTGTTCCATAGCATTTGAGTTTATAATTTCCAGGAACCTTTGGGCTAAGATGCTGGGGCTTGAGTAGTGCTCCCAGTCAATGTTTGGGTAGTTGAAGTCACCCAATATATTGGTGTTCGGAGAGATCTTCATGTTCTCCAATGTTTTCAGGAAAGCCGAGTGGGATTCCTGACTTTGAGAGGGTGGTCTGTAGGATGCTATAAACTGAAAAGCAGTCTTGCCCACTGTTAGTTGCACATGGATGGTCTCCGATACTTCGTGCAATGCCACTAACCTGGAGGTGTGGATATCCTTGATAAATATGGAAACTCCCCCTCCTTTTGTGGTTCGGTCCGGGTTTTGGGGCCGAAAAGCAAGATATGAGGTATAGCCAGGTAGTGCTGGGGTGCTCTCTGGAGCCTTGAACCTGATTTCTGTCACTGCACAGGTATCGATGTTCTCCATACTGAGGAGAGCTTCGAGTGCGTGCATCTTGAGGTTAAGACTTCTGGCATTTAGCAGCATTACCCTTAGTTTCTTGTTCCTTGTGCTGTCTATGGGGGTGGGTTTGACTTTTGAGCCTTGCCTAAAAAAGGCACTATGGGGGTGGCAAGAGCCTTTGCCAATATCCGAAAGCCCAGTGGTGACAGGTGCAAGCCGTCCCTAGCGAAGCAACATGGCTTGTCGAGCATGTCATTCCAGGCTGACAGACACTGGATCCCCTTTGAATGACACCAAACTTTTAGCCAATTGTTAAAATCGATCATTTTGTCTTTGTACTGTGGCATCATTCTAGGTGAGGGTAAGATGCTGCTCAAGGTCAGGGTCATACCAGCCTGGGCTACATGATCAGAGAGCTCCTCTATGTCTCTTTTCATGTAGTCCAGGGAGGTACGTCTCAGGTCATTCACACCAGCATGTACAATGACTGAGTCATATTTGTATTTGCTTTGGAGTGACCTGAGTGCTTGCGTTATGTGGTGGATCCTAGCACCCGACAGGCAGCTCACCATGACCTTCTCTTTATTCAGCCTGGTGAGTGGGACGTCAGTGTGTCTGACAATAGAGTCACCTATTACAAGAGTATTAGGTGTGTTATTCAGCCTTAAGGGCTGTGGCTGCTTGGCACACTGTCTTTGTGGGCTATGTGTTGTGCGTGTTTTGTTTTGAGGTAGCGTTTGCTTGGATGTCTGCTTTGGAGGTCTCTGTTGCTTAGGTAGATTTTTATTTAGAGCCTCCGAGTATGTTTTTGTGTATTTATGTGTTTGGTTTACTGATGTGGTGGTACTATGTGATACTGGAATTGTGTTGTGTGAGGTTACTTTCTCCTCCTGACTGGTTACACCAGTTTTGAGAGCTCAGCCTCAAGGTTGGCTAAATAGTTGCATCTCTCACATATATTTGAACCTGTTTGGAGGAGGAGAGGGTTGTCCGTGTACATGAGACAGTTGTAACATTGCCTCAAAATTCCCAGATTTACCAGCTGATCTGGAGAAGAAACCATTGACTGACCTTTGGACATGCTAGAGTAATATAGGGAAACTGAATTTAAGACGGACCAATAGGGGACAGGGTAATCGTAGAGAGTATAAGAGTAAGTAGTGCTTATGGTTTAATAGTGCTAACTTGTAGGATTACTTAATTGGACCAGTGAAGGACCTTAGAATGAGAATATGGTGTTTAAATTGAAAGATAGAGCAGTTCTAAGGGAAAAAGTGAAGATCAGACTTTGTGGAGCCAGGAATAGTTTAAACCCAATTAGGCTGCTGCTGTTGCGCTATGCACAAAAATGTGCAAAACCGTGCAAAAGAGGGTTTTAAGAGAGGAAGATGAAAGAGTTTTGGAATTGAATATATATATGTATATACATATATCTATGTATTTGGATTTATTTAAGTCTGTCAGCCTTCCTCATCGTTACTGTATATATATATATATATATATATATATATATATATATATATATATATATATATATATATATATAGTATTTGGATTTATTGAATTCTGTCAGCCTTCCTCATCATTACTGTATATATATATATATATATATATATATATATATATATATATATATATATATATATATATACATATATATGTATATGAATTTATTGAAGTCTGTCATCCTTCCTCATCATTACTGTACATATACATATATCTATGTATATGGATTTATTTAAGTCTGTCAGCCTTCCTCGTCGTTATTGTATATATACATATATGTATGTGTATGGATTTATTTAAGTCTGTCAGCCTTCCTCATCATTAATGCATATATTCATATATCTATGTGTATGGATTTATTTAAATCTGTCAGCCCTCCTCATCGTTACTGTATATATACATATATCTATGTATATGGATTTATTTAAGTCTGTCAGCCTTCCTCATCGTTACTGTACATTTACATATATCTGTGTGTATGCATTTATTTAAATCTGTCAGCCTTCCTCATCCTTACTGTATATATACATATATCTATGTATATGGATTTATTTAAGTCTGTCAGCCTTCCTCATCGTTACAGTATATATACATATATCTGTGTATATAGATTTATTTAAGTCTGTCAACCTTCCTCATCATTACTGTATACATTCAGATATCTATGTATTTGCCTTTATTTAAGTCTGACAGCCTTCCTCACCATTACTGTATATATATATATATATATATATATATATATATACACACATATATAGATATATATATATATATATATATATATATATATATATATATATATATATACATATATCTATGTATATAGATTTATTTAAGTCTGTCAGCCTTCATTATTATTACTGTACATATACCTATATCTATGTATATGGATTTATTTATGTCTGTCAGTCTTCCTCATTGTTACTGTATATATACATATATCTATGTATATGGATTTATTTATGTCTGTCAGCCTTCCTCATCGTTACTGTATATATACATATAACTATGTATATGGATTTATTTGTCTGTCAGCCTTTCTCATTGTTATTGTACATATACATACATCTATGTATATGAATTTATTTAGGTCTGTCAGCCTTCCTCATCGTTACAGTACATATACATATTATCTATGTATATGGGTTTATTTAAGTCTGTCAGCCTTCCTCATCGCTACAGTACATATACATATATCTGTGTATATGGATTCATTTAAGTCTGTCAGCCTTCCTCATCGCTACTGTACATATACATATATCTTTGTATATGGATTTACTTAAGTCTGTCAGCCTTCCTCATCGTTACTGTACATATACATATGTCTTTGTATATGAATTTATTTAAGTCTGTCAGCCATCTTCATCGTTACTGTACACACACACACACATATATATATATATATATATATATATATATATATATATATATATATATATATATATATATATATATATATATATATATATATATATATATATATATCTATGGATATGGACTTATTTAAGTCTGTCAGCCTTCTTCATTGTTACTGTACATATACATATATCTATTTGTATGGATTTATTTAAGTCAGTCAGCCTTTCTTATAGTTACTGTACATTTGCATATATCTATGGATATGGATTTATTTAAGTCTGTCAGCCTTTTTCATCATTACTATAGATATATATATATATATATATATATATATATATATATATATACACATATATCTGTGGATATGGATTTATTTAAGTCTGTCAGCCTTCCTCATTGTTACTGTACACATACATATATCTATGTATATGGATTTATTTAAGTCTGTCAGCCTTCCTCATTGTTACAGTATATACACATATCTATGCATATGGATTTATTTAAGTCTGTCAGCCTTTTTCATCATTACTATAGATATATATATATATATATATATATATATATATATATACACATATATCTGTGGATATGGATTTATTTAAGTCTGTCAGCCTTCCTCATTGTTACTGTACACATACATATATCTATGTATATGGATTTATTTAAGTCTTCCAGCCTTCCTCATCATTACTGTATAGATATATATATATATATATATATATATATATATATATATATATATATATAGATACATATAGCTATGTACATGGATTTATTTAAGTCTGTCAGAGTTCCTCATCATTATTGTACATATAACATATATCTATGTATATGGATTTATTTAAGTCTTCCAGCCTTCCTCATCATTACTGTATATATATATATATATATATATATATATATATATATATAGATAGATACATATAGCTATGTACATGGATTTATTTAAGTCTGTCAGAGTTCCTCATCATTATTGTACATATAACATATATCTATGTATATGGAATTATTTAAGTCTGTCAGCCTTCCTCATCGTTACTTTATATATACATATATCTACGTATATGTATTTATTTAAGTCTGTCAGCCTTCCTCATCATTACTATATATATATATATATATATATATATATATATATATATATATATATATATATATATTTAACTATGTATATGGATTTATTTGTCTGACAGCCTTCCTCATCGTTACTGTATATATACATTTATCTATTTGTATGGTTTTATTTAAGTCTGTCTGCCTTCCTCATTGTTACTGTACATATACATATATCTATGGATATGGATTTATTTAAGTCTGTCAGCCGTTCTCAACATTACTGTACATATACATATATTTATGTATATGGATTTTTTTTAAGTCTGTCAGCCTTCCTCATTGTTACTGTACATATCCATATATTTATGTATATGGATTTATTTAGGTCTGCCAGCCTTCCTCATCATTACTGTACATATACATATATCTATTTGTATGGATTTATTTAAGTCAGTCAGCCTTTCTCATAGTTACTGTACATTTACATATATCTATGTATATGGATTTATTTAAGTCTGTCAGCCTTCCTCATCGTTACGGTACATACACATATGTCTACGTATATGGATTTTATTAAGTCTGTCAGCCTTCCTCATCATTACTGTACATATACATATATCTATGTATATGGATTTATTTGTCTGTCAGCCTTCCTCATCATTGCTGTACTCATACATATATTTATGTATATGGATTTATTTAAGTCTGTCAGCCTTCCTCATCGTTACTGCACATATACATATATCTATGTATATGGATTTATTTAAGTCTGTCAAACAGTAGTAATATTGGTGCCCATAGTGCTCTCACCATTTGACTGACATCTTGCTTATAGGCACTATACTATGCCTGCACCAAGAATTAGTCTTTGCTCATACAAAAACTGAAAAAGAAAAAATGAAAGAACACATTTTTGTTACTTTTGTCTATAGATGCCAACTATCTGTTTAGTCAACTAAATATTTTCGACTGAACAGATGTCAACCAAAGCACCATTTAACAAAAGTAGCAGAATCCATCCATGTGTGTGTGTGTGTGTGTGTGTGTGTGTGTGTGTGTGTGTGTGTGTGTGTGTTTGTGTGTGTGTGTGTGTGTGTGTGTGTGTGTGTGTGTGTGTGTGTGTGTGTGTGTGTGTGTGTGTGTGTGTCTAGCCAAGTTCAATCTGTGTTTCCAAGGGTGTCTGGTTCAAGCAGACACTAAAATCAGCACCTTTTTCCCCTGTCCAAGAGGGACAGAGGTGGAACACCAGGAGTGAATTTCCAGTTACCCATCAAATAATCCAAATGATGCATAAATAGAGCCAGTGAGGGCTTTGTTTAACATGAACAGGAAGCTTGTTCCAAATGTGTGGCAGCCTTAGTCAAACAAATCTGTCTCTCCAGCAAATTCTGTTAATGTCACATACCAGGATAAGGTCCTTTGAGCGAGTGACCCATGTGTCATTTGACTTTCGAATGTGCAGCATTTCCATTAAAACTGGGTCAGTGACTGCCCTATATGCAAGGCACAGATCACCTCTGAGCAGTCTGTACAACAGAGTAAAGTGACAATGATTTGCATAAGATAGCTCTTTTCTTTGTAAGGAACTTTGGTGCTCTCTACATATGTTGCAGGTGTTTGGAAAGGAACATACCAAAGGGAACATTGTACTCTGTTACTGGCCTGATGAGGGAAGAGTACAGGGGGTTTATAACCTCTTTTTTTCTGGAAGTAATGTCCTTATTTTTAAGATAAGCAATATAAAATGCCCTTCTTACCACTGTGGAGACATGGTGATTGAAGTTAAGGTTGCTGTCAACCTGCCTATCCAGATCTCTCATCACTGACTGTATGCTTAGGCTATTGCTATTGATATAGTAATTTGTAGGAACATCACCCTTGATGAAGGGAATGATAATGCATTTTTGTTTTGCATTAAGTTTAAGACCATGACTTTGGCGCTGGTCATTAGTCTGTGTAAGGCCTTCTTGCAGGATGTTGACATATCTAGGGGTTTCAATGATTGCTCTCAGTTTGCAGTCATCAAAAGACTTTGTCAGCCAAAGTTCTTTACTTTTAGCCTGCACTTCGGAGAAGTTGATTCCAAACAGTAGGGTCCCAGAACCGATCCCTGTGGAACACCACTGGTTACAGGTTTGCTGGAGGAGGTAGAGTTCCTTATTTTCACAGTATGAGTTCTATCAGTGAGCCAGTTTGTTACCCACCTGACTATATATGGGTTGATACCCAGCTGGGTGACTTTATCAATAATGCTGGAATAAGGTATTGTATCAAAGGCCTTGGTTAAGTCTAGGTAGACCTTATGCACATATTTGCCCTTATATAGGGCTTTGGTGACTGTCTTGAAGAAGTCCACCAGGTTTAACAGGCATGATCTCCCCTTGACAAAGCCAAACTGGGTGGAGGTCAAACATTTGAAGATTTCCTATATCTCTGTTAATAAGTTCCATGATGATTCATTTCATGGTCTTGCAGATAAGGCTGGTTGGGCTAATGGGTCTGTAGTTACTTGAGTCATTGGCTGCACCCCATTTGTACAAAGGAATGATGGTAGCTGTTTTCCATTCCACTGTAATGAAGCTAGTGCTTAGGTTGTGATTGAAAAGCATGCCCGATGATGATGCTAATTCCTGTTTTAAGCCATGTAGAACACAGCCCAAGATTTTGTCTGGTCCAGTAGAGGCTGTGTGTTTGACTTTGGAGAGGGTGTTTAAGACCTGCTCCTCGGAGATACTAGGTGGGGGACAGGTGTTAGAGATGCTTTGGGGTATATGTGGTGGGGAAAGGGGAGTGAAGTTTTCACTGAGCCTGTCATCCAGCAACAGGTTTTATATATGTAGTATCATTAACTACAAGTTCATGGCAAATCTGGGCCTTACCTTTGAGGTTACAGATGTACAGTAACTAAAGAACACCTTGTGGTTTCCTTAATTAGAGAAGCTAGTTTGGATTTGTAGTTAGCTTTGGAGGACTTCAATAGGAGTCTTATTTGTTTGTTTAAGTCGAGGAGGGAGTGTTTCCAGTTTTGACACCATTCCTTCCTACTCTCAGACAGCAATTTCTTTCTTCTGTTGTATAGCCTATTAATGGCAGTTGTCCACCAGGGAGGTTTGTTTTTTTTTTTTGAAGATCTTGTTTTGGTTCAATCAATTATGGCAGTGTCACTACAATTGTAGAGGTGCTCGTATAAAGAATTGGTGTATAACTCTGCATATGTGTGTGTGTGTTCCATCAGTGGGGGGAGGGACTATGAAACTGTTTATGTTATCTCATAAGAGGCTGTAATTGATCTTGAAGAAATTTTTTAGTCTAGTTGTTGCTAACGGTGTGGGGTTTTGTGTTATAGTTACTTCCAGTGAGACTGACTTGTGGTCATTTCTCACCAGGGATGGCCACACACTGTGGTGGTGCAGCAGTCTCCCATGTTGGTGAGCACCAGATCCAGGATGTTTGAGCCCCTTGTGGGTGCATCAACCAGCTGGTCCAGGGCATTGGCGCTAATGAAGTCCAGGAACCTTTGGCAAGTGAGTTAGATCACATATAATTTACCCAGTCAATGGATGATTAAAGTCACCCAAAACCAGGGTGTTTGGTTGTATCTTGATTGATTCAAGTAGATCCAAGTAGGCTGAGTGGATGTCCTGTTTCATGCAAGAGATCCTATAGCTGGCAATGACCTGAAGAGTGGTCTTACCTACAATCAATTGCACCTGAAGTAATTCAAGGGAATTGTGCAGTGTAACCAATCTAGAGATGTATTTACCTTTAATGAATATTGATACACTACCTCCTTTAGTTCTCATGCCTTCAGTTTGTGGTCTGAATGTGTGCATGGAAATGTAACCTGGTATAGCTGGGGTGCTCTCTGAAGCCTTAAACCAGGTCTCAGTGACTGCACAATGTCAGTATCTTCCAAGGTAAGGTCTGCTTCCAGTAAGTGCATTTTCTGGTTTATACTCCTAGCATTTAGCAGCATAACTTTATTCTTGTGATATTGCCTAAAAAGGCACTATGGGGGTGACAAGAGCCTTAGCCAGTAACCAAAATCCCAGAGGTGACAGATGAAGACCATCTCTGGCAAAGCATCGAGGTCTGTCAACCATGTCATTACAGGCGGACAGATACTGGATCCCCTTTGAATGACACCAGAAACTAAGGCAATTGTTGAAGGTAATCATTTTTTTGATTGTATTGATGTATCATCCAAGGCAAAGGTAATGATGTATCATCCAAAACAAAGGTAAAATGCTGCTTAAGTCCAGGGACACACCTGCCTGAGACACATAATCAGAGAGCTCAGCCATGTCTGTCTTTATATAGTCCAATGAGGTACATCTCACTCCATTCACATCAACATGGACTATGTCAGAGTCATCACAGCACCTGTTGTTGAAAAACGTGAGTGTGTATGTGATGTGGCAGAGTGTGTATGTGATGTGGCAGATCCTGGCACCTGACAAAAAGCTGACCATGACTTTTTTCTTATCCAACCTGGTGAGAGGAACACCTGTGTGTCTCACAATTGAGCCACCTATTACTAAGATGTTTGTTTTTGTGTTATGCCTTAGGAGCTTGACTGTGTACTATGTTCTGCAGAGGATATATTATGTAAGTCATGCTTGTGTTTGTGTTTAGGAGGTCTCTGATGTTTAGGTAAGCTTCTGGTAAGGACCTCCACATATTTTGGTTTATGTGTTGTTGGTTTAGTAGGTGCCAGAGGTGAGGTGTGCATGCTGACAACCTGCCTAGTATCAGATGAACTGACTGGTGAGCGAGAGAGCCTGGATTCTAGGTTCTTGATATATATGCATCTCTCACATAATGAATTTGTGTGGACTAGAAGAAGTGGGTTGTCAGTGTACATCAGGCAGCTGCTCCATTGCCTCAGATGCCCATGTCGACTAGAGACTGGAGAAATTGTGGGAAATTGCCTATCAATAATGCTAGGTAAGTTGATGTGGTCAGAAAACAGGGAGAGGACAGGAAGGACCAGGTAAAGTAAAGGGCTGGTGGGTGGGATTTGTGTTGGTACCTCAGCAGCTTCAATGAATGTATCACCTGTCAGTGAGGGACAATTGCAAGAACTCACCGATGGAGCACTACCAGAGTACTAAGGGAAAATTTGCAGGCAGAAGTGTTTGCATCTATAATTACCAATGGTGTCCATCACTGCTCAGCAGTGAGCAATGCACAGAAAACACAAACCCGTTCAAATGTAGTGCTTATGTAGCAAATGAGAGCAAACTAATTTAAACAAATTATCCAATAAAACAGCTCAAAACTGAGCCCTTTTCCAGCATCCTTCAATCAGAGGAGTTATAACTTTACACCCCTGCAACTAGGGTGCAGGAGAATCTTTTTCAACAAAAGATGGGCTAGTTTAGTGCTCAAGTTATAGTCTCTCATCTAATCTAGTCTATGCTACAGCATACAAAGTGCAACAATTTCAGGAAAAAAAAACAGTTCAAATAAGGAGTAATATGGTAAAAATGCAGTTCAAAAGTGCAACATACAGTGAAAAATTCAACTTAAGTTTTGCAGAGATCAGCAAATGCTTTGGATTGATCAGATACATACATCAAAGCAGTAGCTGGTCACCAAACTCTGTGGAGCTTTGATAAAACAAGGGCAAACCCACACAAAAGCAATGCTTATGTAGCAAATGAGAGCAAACTGATTTAAACAAATTAACCAATAAAAAATCTCAAAACTGAGCCCTGTTCCAGCAACCTTTAATCAGATAAGTTCTAACTGTTCATTCCTGCAACTAGGGTGCAGGGGAACCGTCTCCAACAAAAGATGGCCTGGTTTAGTGCTCAAGTTATACAAACAGAACTAGATTCAGCAGGTCTAAATCTAGTCTATGCTACAGTAAAGTGCAACAATTTCATAAAAAAAAAAATGTTCAAATAAGCAGGCACAATAAGCTTTCAACCAACTCCCAGCTCAGAAGGGCAGAGGTTACCCTCTCCTCCCACAAGAGTGTAAACCACAAACATTCTTACTGTAAAATAACTGGCCTGAAGCCCAAGTGCTTAAACAAGAAGTAAGACACTTTTAGAATAACAGACAACAGACACACTAAGCCTTCAACCATTAATTTCCTACTTAGATGGATGTAAGCTACTTCTCCTGCCACAAGAGTGTAGACTACATACCATCTTAATGTAAAACAACTGCCTTGAAGCCAACATGCTTAAACCAAAACTAAGAGACTTAGAATAACAATTACAGTGTAATCAGGCTACTACAAGCAGTTGTAAATGTAGCAGAATAAATGCAATTGACCACTTTTAAGAACAAGCAGCAAAAACAAAATAAGGTAATAAAGTAGGAAGAAACACAAACAGAGTAAAACAACAGAATAAAGTGCATTTTTAAGTTAAGTGGGAAGGGAGGAAACAGAAGATAAGTTAAAGTTAAGAAACTAAGGGGGTGGGCTTTCCTCAATGTTTTCTCTGTACTCAGTAGAATGAACTGATGAGATGGGAAATGAAGGAGTGTTCAAAATTAGATTTACAGTGGGAGGAGCTCAAAAGCCACCAAGTTTAAGAATACAACAGTTGTGTGGGTAGGTAGGAAAATAAAATGCATACAGATCAGCAATATTCAGGCAGAGTACAGCAAGATAGCTAAAGAAGCACTCCATCTAAATAGAGATATTTCTGGCTAAATGAGGAATGCTATTTCTCAGTTCCTCCCACTATTTAGCTGATGTTATTCACTGTTTACAAATGAGTTATTTGCTATCTTTTCTAACTGACCCTAGTCAAGATCTATTAAACAAAACAAATGTAATACAAGACTAAGATACAAAATAGAATTAACCAAGCCTTAATGAAAAAATTCAATTCAAAATAAAATGCAGACAGAGATCAGCAATATTCAGGCAGAGTACAACAAACAAGTCAGACAAGCACTCCAGCTAAATAGAGATATGTCTAGCTAAATGTAGCAATATATGTATCTCTCTCTCTCTCTCACTCTCTTCTCTCTCTCTCTCTCTCTCTCTCTCTGTGCGTGTGTGTGCATGTGTGTGTGTGTGTGTGTGTATGTGTGTGTGTGTGTGTGTGTGTGTGTGTGTGTGTGTGTGTGTGTGTGTTTGTTTGTGTGTGTGTGTATCTGATTGTAGCAGATATTCTGCTTAAACACATTTATGTGTATTTACTATGCTTCTTTGCAATGATACATTCATAAATATACCTTTGTTATTGCCAACTTTTATAATAAATGTTTTTTTAATTACACCTTTTGCTAATCTATACATTTCTTTTTAAAACTCTCCCTGCTATTCTGCATAATTTTCTACTATCTCCACATGTATTACAGGTCAACAACAATAACTTTATTCTACTTGTTTTGCATAAATGAACATTGTAGGCAGCTCCCTGGCATCTGTAGTCATGGCCAAAGAAAGAACGTGATAACATTGTGTGAATGTACACAATATTAGACTTGTATATCTCTGAAATGCACAGTGAAATTAAAGTACACATTACTCTACTGCACACTGAATGTATTTTCTGCTCCATATTTCTTTGTAGCTCATGGAGCTTTTCCATGTACCATCTACAAAACCATTCCCACTACCTCATTTTACAAGTCTTCACCATAAATGAGGTATAATCAGACTGTTAACGACAACAAAACCAATAACTAAAATAAAATAAAATAAAATAAAGGATCACACTAAAACACCAAAAACATGTTACAGTGATGTATATGTTCTGTTTGAAAGTATAATTTCTAGCAC
Source organism: Protopterus annectens (assembly GCF_019279795.1). Taxonomy (NCBI): domain Eukaryota; kingdom Metazoa; phylum Chordata; order Ceratodontiformes; family Protopteridae; genus Protopterus; species Protopterus annectens. The sequence continues at coordinate 1,259,342,558 of NC_056737.1, forward strand.
ATAAAATAGTCTAAAAGTCTTGTTTTCTCATACTTTCTGTCTCTCTTTGAGTTGGAGAATGGAAAAATCTAGAACTGCACTTGATAAAGACAATGATGATGAAGGAAACAGAGAAGAAATATACAAGAGGCAGTATAATTTAGAAAGACAGTAGAGTAGATATGAACATTTAAAAAACAATGATGTAAAGTAAACTTATTGTTAGTCTGGATAATAGGAACATGGCATGGATATCAAGGCTCTAGGAGAAGATCAGGATTTTACAGAGTGCTCTTTCATGGGAAGTGAGCTGTGTAACTAGACCTCTCAACTGTTTCTATTTTGGAGGAACATTCCTATTTTCACGTCTGATTTATTCCTGTGCATACATGATGTGTCTGTTTTTTGGGGGTGTGTCCTTATTTTCATGCTTGATTTACCCCTTTATACAATTTTCCGAATCCTTCCTCATCACATGAGATTTCTAAAGCTGTCTAGGTCATAGAAAACTACACTGTGGCATGACCAACTAGTCAAAGAAAGAGGACACGCATTTTACATCTCTCTTTTTCAGAATTAAAAATAAATTACCTTGTATGGTAGAATTTTACAATTCACAAGCAATAATGCCCAACAGGATGTGTGTTATTGTGTAAATTATGCCTGCCATGGGTATTCTGAGTCCCAATGATCCAGGCCACAGGCCTGGAGAGCATTTGCACTTAGAAAATGGGTCTCTGTCAAATTATTTGGTAATTGTTTGCTTTTTTTATTATTATGATTTTTTTTAATTATCTGTTTCTTTTAATTTTAAGCTCACTAAACAGCAAATCACAGTTTAGTGATTGCAAAATAATGGTGGACGTTAACTTTCTTACAGTCCGAGTTCCATGGCAGCCTAATATGCTGCTGTGAACCAGCAGACTTATTTTTCAGTGGGCATTACCTGTACATTAACCCCATGCTGGAGAACATTCATTCTCCCATCAGAGTATCAATGTACAGGTCACCCATTCTCTAAAGTTCATTAAAGTCTATAGATTTTACACTATCGTTTTGATAATGTAGTGGATTTTTTTTGTTTTTGTTTTTTTTTAAATGCAGATGTCTCAGAAATAAAATGGCTGATTTAGAAGTTTTCTTGTTCTTGGAGGACAAAGATATCTGCACCATTTCTGAAACCTTCCCCCAGATTCAGCAAGCCCTGCACGGTGTGCAGGACTAGTGCAGGAGCTCCAGCAGGCAATATGTCTTCCATGCGATCCAGGAATAAATTGCAGGGATGTGCACGAGAGCTACTGCACTAGTCCTGTACTGACATGGCTCCAGTATGCAAATGACCCCATTTGCAGCTGAAAAACATGCAAATGAGGTGAATTTGTGAACCAGGAAGCTGTCAGCCGGCCGTGCAGGACTAGTGTAATCTGCAGAAATGTACTCGGTTAGTAACCAAGTACATTTCTGCAAACTACAAAATGAAGCCATGACAGCTCCAAATAAAGGGTGTATATAACATTTACATGCCAATGGCCAAATATATGGCCATTGCCATAGAAAACAGTTTAAAAAAAATAAATAACTTTTATTTTTTTTTTTTAGCTGATTTCGGCTGTTTAAGCATTGGGCAGCAGCGCGCAAACAGGATCAAGCAAAAAATTAAAAAAAAAACTGAAATAAGCATTCTAATCAAAATCACTATATTGCCATTATACTCAATGGCAGGCAGAAGACAACATGGCCAGTGAATAGCGGTTGCTAAGGGGGGAGGCTCGGTGTAGGACCTGTAACTATGCATCAGCAGGCAATCATATGCAAATGAGGAGAATGATACTGAATCCCAGATTTCCCCTCAATGCTAGTCAGCACCCAACAGTGCAATGCAAGAATAGCTTGGTGCAAGCCTAGAAGTTAGCTGACATCATAGGGGGGTGTGTCAGGTATACTGTAAGTGGACTGGAGCCCTGTGGCTCGGGTTTGCCCTTAGCTTAGCAGAGCTAAGCAAGGGGGTGTGTCTGAGGCTGCCTAGCACTCTTTACATTGCCTAAGCGGGTGTGCATGCCGTGCACTAGAATTTAAAGGAAAAAAAAAGTAAACCAGGAAATAGCAGCTCTGTGCACGTCTGAACACTGTGTTCATGCACCACACCCCTGGTCTTAAACAGGAAGGCAATGGGAAGGGAAAACAGCAGTAGGAATGTAATAAGGGATAACTAGCATAGCTGGCAGGTGAAATGTATCAGAATCAGCCAATTATACAGACAGCAGACCAGCCCAGCCAAGAGCACTACTGTAAACTATGCAAACACCTTTCCCTCTGTTTTTTCCAACATACTTTACACCACCGGTGTATACAAGCAGCGAAATTTTAGCAAACAAAAACAACAAAATGATAGGGGCTGCAGTAGCTATCATACATCAACATGTGGAAGAGGCTCAGGGTGATGAGGATGAGAATTCTGTTGACCAACCCACAGTGAGGAGATGGAGAAGAGTGTACAGACCTAGGGTAATCTACCAGGGGCTACATGAACTGGAGATAGTGGAGAGCTATAGGGTGGACAGAGACCTCCTACAGCAAATTGTTGAGCTGTGCCGGCCACGCCTGACACACAGAACTAACAGAGGAGAACTCATCCCAGTGGATACCAAGGTATGTGTAGACCTAAGAATTCTAGCCACAGGTACCTTTCAAAGGCCAACTGGGGATATCATGGGGATCTCACAGGCATCAGCATCCAGGGTACTCCACCATTTCCTGGATGCCATGTCAGCACATGCCGGTGAGCACGTATACTTCCCCAACACCTGTGAGGTGTTGGCCAGCAATATGCGTCTCTTCCACCAAATAGCAGAATACCTTGAGTTAGTCGGTGCTACAGACTGCACGCACATATACATCAAAGCACCACCTGGTGAGTGGGGTATGGTCTACATCAACCACAAAGGCTTCCCCTCCATCAACTGCCAGGTCATGTGTGATGCCCAGGGTGTAATAATGAATGTGTGCGCTGGCTGCCCTAGAAGCTATCACAGTTCCCACATCTGGCATCTGGCACAGCTGTACCAGTGATTTGCCAATGGGGACATCACTTACGGTCACCTACTGGGGGATGCTGGTTACGCACTGGAGCCATAGCAGATGACACCCATCAGAAATGCACACACACCCAAACAAGAACTCCATAATGAGGCACACGCACAGACCAGAATTATAATAGAGCATGTGTTTGGGATGCTCAAGTCACAGTTCCGGTGACTGGGCACATCCAGTGAAGCCTCGAAGTACTCCCCAGCTACATGAACTCAAATTGCCATCTTATGTGCCATGCTACACAATATGAGGAAACAGCTGCAGCAGGAAGAGCACGGGGCAGGACCACACAGCTCCCCACCATTGCCAAGGCCTACACAGGCACAGAGTGACTCGGAGGGGGAACAACCTGAGCCTGCCCCAGTAGGCAGAAGGAGGCATGCCCAGTATGCCCTGGCCTTGGCAAAGAGGCAACACATAGCACATACACTGACACAGGAGGGACCCAGGGAATGACACCTCTCGCTGACTCGCACATACAGTAAATGGGATGCCAAACATGATACTACCTGTGCTCAACCATGTATAGAGAGTGTACTATGTGCATCCGACATAGGCATCCCTCCTGCACTATCCTCAATACTGGCATACCCACAAGGTAAGTCACTCTTCTCACCAATTGCCGAATGGATTAGTATGTGTTGTAACTTGTACCTATGGTATGGATGTGAGCATGCAAGGGAATCGGGTGGCTGAATGGGATGCCAGCAGATAGTAGACACCTATAGTGGCCTTGTGTGATCTGTAACAAGTACTGGTGTCACCATAGTAGCCAGTACTACACATGGTGACAAAACCCACTGCAGGAAATGTGCTGGGCCACATGTGTGTCCATATGACACACACACATGCCAGTCAGGGAGGTTCACATACCCAACAAAAGTCTCAGCCAGCAGGAAAAGTGTAGACAAACACAAACAAAGGCTGTACTAAGCCCTCTGAATGATGGCTATGGGTAACCTCCCCCCAGGCCTACACAGACAGACTACATCAGGTCAGGCAGTGGGATGTTAGTTCTGAAGGGTAAGATGTCAGAAACTGATATGTAGGTCAATCAAACCTAAGACCTGTACTACACTGATATGCCTCTAGGCAACATAATAGGTTACAATACATAATGAAATGGAGTACCTGACATACCAGTACAGTCATAGCAAATGTGAACAAGTGTCAGGTGTGCCCCCCCAATCCTATGTAGAAATGTAGAAACAATCAGGTGTGCCCCCCAATCCTGTGCAGAAATGTAGAAACAGTCAGGAGTTCCCCACCCCCAATCCTATGTAGAAATGTAGTAACAGTCTGGTGTGCCCCCCCATTTGATGTAGACACGGTGTAACAGTCAGGTGTGCCCCCCAATCCTATGTAGAAATGTAATAACAGTCAGGTGTGCCCTCCCCTATCCTATATAGAAATGTAGTAGCAGTCAGGTGTGCCCCCCAATCCTGTGTAGAAATGTAGAAACAGGCAGGTGTGCCCCCCAATCCTGTGTAGAAATGTAGAAACAGGCAGGTGTGCCCCCCAATCCTATTTAGAAATGTAGAAACAAGCAGGTGTGCCCCCCCAATCCAATGTAGAAATGTAGAAACAGTCAGGTGTTCCCCACCCCCAGTCCCATGTAGAAATATAGTAACAGTCTGGTGTGCCCCCCCAATCCAATGTAAACACGGTGTAACAGTCAGGTGTGCCCCCCAATCCTATGTAAAAATGTAGTAACAGTCAAGTGTGCCCCCCCTCCAATCTGATGTAGACATGTAGTAACATGTATATGCCGGTATAATACCAGTGGAGCACAGATGACCTGAGGTGGCCAAGGTAGCAGGATAGATTGTAGCATCTGTACAATATGCAGGTATGCATGTGTTAGGTTGATGTGTGTTTCATATTGTGTGAGAGTGGTCAGTATGTATGCATGTTGAGATTTGACCTGGTGGCCATTGCCCACTACTGCCGATGACAGGGCCAAGTCCACACAACTGTAGTGCCAAAGACAATGCTCCCCAGTATAACACATTCTAGCAGTAAGCCATTGTAAATGTATGGTGGTAATATGTGTCACCATCTGAAAGATGGACATGGCATGACTGCTAGGCAAGATATACAAGCAGTACATAGGGAAAAGTACCCCAGACATACAGTGTATAATGTGTAACCGTGAAATGGACACACCCTTGGAATTGTACATACAGGTATGCATCACATTATCTGGGTTTGTAGTAGGGAATACCGATGTTGTCTGGCCAAACACTTGCAGATCACAAAGGTGATAGGACTGATGTATTGAGAAACAGCTGATGTCCCTGCACAAGCCAGCATAACTGGAATGCCCCATGCATACCTGTGAGTCAGATGCAACTAGTGTCCATAGCACACATGTACCCAGCTTACCCAACCACCGCCCACAGATACCGCTCCGGTCTTATCCCTGCTGTTGGAATGGGTACAATATGACCCCCAGCTGTGTATGGCAATAGCAAAAGAATGCAGCATGCAATCCAGGTGTCCCATGCAGGTGTGTCCCTAGCTGTAAGCAGCACCCTACCAGCATCCACACCACCTGATCAATACTGATAGAAAGTACTGGCATGAACACCTAGCACACCTACCCTGTCACCCCAGGGGAATATACTGTATGGCAGTCTTGTACTGTAGAACTGACAGAATGCAACGGCCTGCTACAGCTGGCCTGCATCACCACCAAATGACCTACAGACCTCTGCCAAAGGCCTGCACATCACCCGTACTACCAATGTATGTTATGTCATGGACACCCAAATAACAACATAGCACACTCCACATAACCCATTTGCAAGGCCATGTGGACAAACCACAGTAACATGTCCACCATGTCCCACTGCATGAACTGTGGACCAACGCTAACACATACCTGTGATGGGCTGATACCCTTAGGGAAAGTATCAGAGAATGTATGCATAATGTATGGAAGATCATAGAATAATAGAGGGAGGGTGGGGGCATGGGCAGCATGGAATCTGCAAAGTCCAAAACACAGCCATATGCACATACTATCCCTGGCTGCAAACACAAAAATGGGTGGCTACACACCTGCCCATACACCACAATAGGGGTAATGTCCTGTCTTATGACCTCTGCCTCTGGGTAACCTGTGTGGATCTGTACAACTGTAAGATATTGCCACAGCAAGATAAGGTCATACTGTCATGTCAATGGATGTACAAGTATGGGATCCTCTGCCATCACTGTGCCAAGGTGCTGAACTGGTTACACAGACCCCGCAGCAACTGTCTGCAGCTCCCCCACCAGAATGGCATAACTTTCCACGAATATGTAGGCATTTGACCACAATACTGGACACAGCTGCATTCAGTTCCCCAGGACATCACTGTGAGCAAAAGTGTCTTCCTGACAGTACTTGAGGACATTAAACATCACAGTGTATAACAGAACACATTTCTGAATATCTCTGCTAACACCAGTACCATGTAGCAGAAACAGCACAGACACAATCACCTACTGTACCCACTAGCCCTTGTACAGGTTGACCCCGTATTGCCAACTGATCTACAAATATCCTGCAGAAACAGTTTGCTAGCTGTAGGTGTAGAACACAAAGGTCTGCACTGGTGTACAATCTACCTGGAATGGATCCACACATTCAATACAGAAGGGCATACTGGGCATGCTCACACACTTAAACAAATGAAGACCATATCTGCCAACAACAGTGGACCATACATATCGGACAATTGCAGATGTTAGTGCATACACTCCTCAGTATGCACCAGTCATGCTTTGCACACACATTGGATAGGAATACATGCATATATCCAACAACAACACACTATAATATGCCAAATGTGCACATACATAGATGTGTGGAAGAGAGTGATAGTGACAAAGAGCCTTCCATCATGAAGCCTGTCCAACCCAGCACACAGCCAAATGGCTACAACCACATGATGTGTAAATGTCACTCACTGTAGAAATTAGCCACTGGTATCCCTCAGCATTTAAGACTCTGTGGTGCTAGTGCTAGCTGTGCAACATGACTGCACAAGGCAGTAGTCATCTAGCAGTTGTATACACGTACCTGCAGAATATAAACCTGTGTGTGCCTGAGTGTATGGCAAGCCTGCTGATGTCAGTCACTGGGAAATACACCTTTGGGGAAAGTATAGCCCAGTAATCTCTGTAGTTTGTCTTATAGCTGAGTAATGGTGTAGTGTGATAAACTAGTTAGGTAGGAATTCTAATCTCAGACATGGAAATTGTGTGTGTCTCTGTGTAGGGAGCAATGCTTTTTAGGCTAGTCACACTCACTACAATTCAAATGCCCTACTTTGGCAAGCTTGTTGATGTCATTCACTTTGAAATACACCTTTGGGAAAAAAATAGCCCAGTAATCTCTGTGGCATGTCCTATAACTGCATAATAGTGTAGTGTGATAAACTAGTTAAGTCAGAGTTCTAATCCCAGACATGGCAACTGTGTGGCTGTGTAGGGAGCAATGTTTTTTAGGCTAGTCACACTCACTACAATTCAAATGTCCTACTTTGGCAAGCCTGCTGATGTCATTCACTTTGAAATGCACCTTTGGGAAAGGAATAGCCTAGTAATCTCTGTGGTACTTCCTATAACTGCATAATGCCATCCTGTGATAAACTAGTTAAGTAGGAGTTCTAATCCCAGACATGGCAAGTTTGTGTGCATGTCTCTCTGTGTGGGTAGCAATGCTTTTTAGGCTAGTCACACTCACTGCAATTCAAATGCCCTACTTTGGCAAGCCTGCTGATATCATTCACTTTGAAATACACATTTGGGAAAAAAGAGCCCAGTAATCTCTGTGACGCATCCTATAACTGCGTAATGCTGTAGTGTGATAAACTAGTTAGGCTGGAGTTCTAATCCCAGACATGATAACTGTGTCTGTGTCGGGAATGATGACTTTTAGGCTAGTTGCACTCACTACAATTAAAATGCCCTACTTTGGCAAGCCTACTGATGTCATTCACTTTGAAATAAACCTTTGGGGAAGAAGTACTTCTGTAATCTCCATGGCATGTCCTATAACAGTGTTATTCTATAGTGTGATAAACTAGTTAGGTAGGAGTTCTAATGCCAGACATTGCAACTGTGTGTGTGTCTCTGTCTGTGTAGGGAGAAATGCTTCTTAGGCTAGTCACACTCACTACAATTCAAATGCCCTACTTTGGCAAGCCTGCTGATGTCATTCACTTTGAAATACACCATTGGAGAAGTAGTACTCCAGTAATCTCTGTGGTGTGTCCTATAACAGTGTGATGCTGTAGTGTGAAATAGTAGTTTGATAGGGGGTTCTATTCCCAGACATGGCAAGTGTGCGTGTGTGTGTTTGTTTGCCTGTGTAGTGTGCAATGCTTTTGAGGCCATTTGCAGTCACTATAACCTCCATTGTCCTACATTGGCAAGCCTGCTGATGTCATTCCCAGTAAAATACACATTGGGAAAGAGTACTCCAATAATCTCCATGGCGCTCCCTATAACTGTGCAATGCTGTAGTGTGGTAAACTAGTTATGTAGGAGTTCTAATCCCAGACATGGCAAGTGTGTGTGTTTGTAATTCGTATCCTGTGTGGAGGTGGCTGTGAGTGTGTAACAACTGGACTCAGTGTGGAGTGGATTTTGCAAATTTTTTTATATGGTGGCCCTATTATATGTCACAATGTTCACCTTACAAGGATAACAGATGTCAAATAGCTGAGAGGCTGGGGTGCCAATCCATACCCCCTACATGTGACATCAAGGCCTGGCAAACAAAGAAAGCAACCCTTGTATTACCCAGAGAACACTCTCAACCCATGTCTCATACACAAACACACTTGCCTAGGCAACAACTGCTATGTTGGTAGTACCCTGCATATTGCCCACAGATAGTAACCATGGTGTGATTGCAGTAGACTACAGATGGCATGGCACCTTGTCCATCAATACAATAGGCATGTAATTGTAGACAGTGCGCCTTCACTATGTTCTCGGCTGGATGCCTGCAACCAGTGGTGGTGCCATCAAATGGGACCCACAAAGGACATACCATGCCTTAAACACATGCCCTGTATGGACAGATGCCACTGACACCAGGGAATACCTGTATCATGCTATCAATGTAAGTGCAGGGTCAACCTGCTATCCATTACCAGTTCCTGCCACATTAGGCCAGGACTGACACATCTGATGATAACAATCTGTGTACACAACATGGGCCAGACACCCCAGGTACAGTTCCACATGTCACTGTACATGCATGTGGGACATATGCGCATCCCAGACATTGTCCATGTCATGGACAATAGAACACATACATGGCAAGCATTGCACAACACTGACCACACACAATAGTAACCCAGGTGACTGGATGGTGAATACAATACCCACCTGTGTGGGCCAATCCAGACACTACACCCCTGAGCCACATTGCAGACCATTGTTATGTGGCCTGATGCCAAGGTATACCCTTCACCTAGCCTTGTATAGCTTTCTGGCACAGTCAACCATTACATACCCATGAAGCAGTGCACCCATGCATGTCAGTACTGACACCCTGTGTCTGTGTGTGTGGTGTGGTGTATGATGCTTTTGACAACATTCACACTCACTACAACTTCCATTGGCATACTGAAGCATGCTGTCTGATGTCAGACATCTTCACATACCCTTTGCCCATATACCTTCCGGATAACCCCTGCGGTACATGTAATACCTGCGCATTACTGTATTGTGGCAAACTAACTAATTAGGAAGTGTATTCCTGACCCTGCCAAGTGTGTCAATGTGTGTGAGTCCCTGAGAGTGTGTGGTTCTGTTGATGCTGACACCTGTTCATGCGAACAGGCATGCGTACTACACCTAGCGTATCACCACTATATCACTGTTGCAGATCTCACTCACCATCATATATACCTTTAGACAACTCCCCAACATGTAAGCTGTGTGGCGCATGCAATAACTGCATAGACATGTGATAGCGATACATAGTCAGTCAAGGGTTTGAAACCCCATACTGGTAGGTATGTGACACAAGTATTCTTAGGTTTTACTCTACCACCTCCTCCCTGACTTACCTTGTCTCTATCTGTCTCTCTCTCTCTCTCTCACTCCCTCTCTGGTGGATGTGGAGAAGTACACCTGCTTTGCTTAGGCAGCAGCTTGTGTTTTGTAAGTGATACTCATGATCAGCTGATGGCCTCTGCACGAATTGCTGTCCTCCTCTAGCTGATTGCATGTGGAACAGCTGTGGCAACATTCCCATAGCCAATTGCATGGAAACACACTCCAATATCTAAGAACATCATGTTTGTGTTGGGCCTTTTCATTCACTGTGAGCAGTACCTAGATCTGGTGTTTGGCAAACAGCATCACAGATGGTTTTAGGATTTACCTCTAACAACATACACTGTGGAAACAGGCCAACAGACAGGAGGAGGATGTGCCAGACATGACTACAGAATGTAAGTGTTGCTATTCTACATTTGGAGTAATGTCAGTTTAACAGGGTGTGTGTGGATATGGCTGGTCTACATGTTTTAATACCTGTCATGACAGTGCTATGTTTATGAAGAAACTCCCATCTGTAGGGTCGTCTGCAGACTGGGCAGTGTGTGGAGCCATTTATTTATTGTGTTACTCACAGAACACCTATCTGAGAACTGCAGAAGCATAATGTGAGGATTGCAGTCAGTACATGGTGACAGCCATGAGAGTTACTGACTTCATATCCCTCATAGGACATATGTCACAGCAAACCCTGGTATGACAGTAAATGTATGATGTTATCACAGCAACATCCCAATATTGGGCCAGTGTTCATAGCTCTAGCCACAAGTCTGTCAACCTTTGTACATATATCATGCAGTAAGAGGTGCATATGTTCTGTACACCATTATTTATTGACATCATACCTGATAAGAAGCCAGTAGGATATCAGACTGCTAGACATGTTATGTATAGTAGGGGTTGTTTCTGAGGACATAACTTGGGCATTCTGCAGTTGTGTGTACAGTACTGGGGTCTGTGTACTTAGGGTGATTGTTGACAGTATGTTTATGGTGCATACGTACCTTGGGCTGTGCACAGAATGTGGTAGATGCCATTGTTCTTGGTCCTGTTCTATCTGATGTTATATGCTGCTCCACTGTATGGTACCCTATTGTCTGACATGTCTGTAGGGCCAAACACAGACATGTCCCATACCACAGACAGCAATTGGATGACACTGTGCCATGACCCAGTATATGTAGGGTTAGTGTGTGAGTGGCACATATGAGGATGGTGTTTATCAGACAGTCCATATAGTGTCAAATTAAACTTGTGTACCATATGTGGCTGTGGCTGTGTTTACATTGATTGTGGGTATGCACTTTCTCACAGGTGTCTGTTACACTGTGCTGTGACATGCGTGTAGAGCCCGCTATAATCGCAGGTACATGTGTATTCCCCCATATAAATGTAGTCCAGTGCTGTGGCAATCTGCATGTAGTTTACACAGTGCTTTGAGCATGCCTAGCAGCCTAGTGTAATTACCCATTGTGCTGGTATGTCCAGTTATTTGCAAGACATACTGCTGCCAGGTCATCATAACTGTTGTGTATTTCTGACAAAGCAGTGGGATTCTGCACAGATGCATGTCACTAACTACTGGGTAGTATGTGGCCATGTGACCTCTGCACCACCAGGTATTATGTGCCTGGACAGAATGGCATGTATGCATTCATAAACTGTGTGGGCATATGTACTCCAGTATTTATGTGATATACCCATGTACATGGCTATTAACATCCACATTGGAATGCGTGATCCACATGTCTCGCCTGAAGGGGATATGTGTACACCTCTGGACCAAACACAGAGTGCCAGACTGTCCACATATATGGTCATAGCTCTGCTGTAGTCCACAGAATCATTACTGTGCTAGCAGTGGTACTGTACTATGATATCCTTAGGATGTCTGTCAGTAGCCAATGGCGCACATGTCAAGAGCAGTTGTGACCTCCCACACACAACATATCTGTTAAGACAAACTCTATTACAGTAGCAACAGTCTACATATATACCTGCAATACATACATGACATCCCCTTGCACTAAGAGGTTGGGACTATTTCTGCTGAGGTAGGACTCCACTCCATGTTCTGGACATATGGTAAACATATATATATATATATATATATATATATATATATATATCCATATATCTATATAGATATCTACACATATACATATCTATATACATATATATATATATATATATATATATATATATATATATATATATACACACACACACATACATATAAACACTCAAATATATACATATAGACAGCAATATATGTCTACACATATACAGATATGGATACATATGCACATATAGTTATGGATATCTACATAAATATCAACATAAATAGGTATATCTGAATAGCTATGTATGTACATATAGTTATAGATATCTACATATATATCAACATAAATAGGTATATCTGTACACATAGGATGTACATACATATATATCTATACACACACACACACACACACACACACACACATATATATATATATGTCTATACACACACACACACACACACATATATATATATATGTCTATAAATATATATATATATATATATATATATAAATATATATATATATATATATATATATATATATATATATATATATATATATATATATATATATATATATATATATATATATGTCTATACACACACACATATATATACATATATATATATATATATGTGTGTATATACAAAGAAATCTACAAATGGCCATATATATGATGCACTATACAGATGTGTAGACAGACATATGTATGAATATACATGTGTATGTACATGTAGACATATATATATATATATATATATATATATATATATATATATATATTTTATATGTATAAATATATATATATATATATATATATATATATATAATATATATATATATATATATATATGTATATACATATATATATATGTGTGTGTATATACAAAGAGATCTACAAATGGCCATATATATGATGCACTATACAGATGTGTAGACAGACATATGTATGAATATACATGTGTATGTACATGTAGACATATATCAACATATGTATATGTATATATCCATATTCCTGTCATGTGTAAACATCATGGTTGTGTATACCTCCTCAGATGAATCTCACCATATGTATCTGATATGTGTACATTTTGATATAACATATGTGATGCAACAGTAATATGAATAACAAGTACTACAAAATTGTTGAGGTCAAAGCAATTGTTCAATGCTAATTAATATGTGTAGTGACAGATATATTGGATAAACAACAACTGTCTTCACAGTGGTCATGGTGTAGTGGTTAACTGTTGTGACTGTAGTGTACAGGGTCCTGGGTTCAAGACCTGCAAGGGGTGTGTATTCTGTTGCTGGGCAGAACAAGGGCTGTTGGATACAGAGTGGTTAAGGCAATTTTGAGCAGAATTTGTGCGAAGCTAAGTGGTGCTAAGCTACAATTAAATGTACAGGTGCTTACATCATGTAGGCTTTGCTTACCAGTATACAAATCTGCTTAGCTGTTATATTGCAGCAATGCTAACACCTGCTAAGCATGGCCACCCAGTCGGATAACATAGCTGGGTAATGACATCTGTAATAAGTGTATGTAATGCCATGTACAATACATGCGTTTATGTGCTGTCATTACAGTAGCAAGGGGTGTGAGTGTCATGTCTAGAACACACAAGTATATGAGACCTGTACAGCACTATCTGTGTGAATGTGTTACATACAGGGGTAGTAACCCTGGGTACATTCTGTCACACTGGCATGTAGTGTATCATGGCAGTACTACTGTTGACAGTGCTTTCCCAGGCAAGAGTAGAGTGCTAAATGTAGTACTGACAACAAGCACGCCTGCAGGTATAGCTGGACTCTGAGGCCTCACTGTTGTGTTCTTGGTGTGTGAGCTGTGTCACAGTATATATCCCCTAATGATCTGACTTGTGGAATGTAACTGTAGACTACCATCTGTACAGCACATGTTAGTGAGGGCTTACAACATGTAGTAATAGCATACATACTGTTGTCAAACATCTATCTGTCAACACATTCATCCTACTGCATAGCTACTAGCCAAGCTGATGCCTGTCAGTCCCTGTACAGATGTGCAGATGGCAGGTATCCAGCTTGGATATTTACAGGCAACCTATGCTTGATTGACACTGACATGTCTGCCCAGCTGTGTAATAACTGGTATATATAGGAGACAACACGGGTACCTCCATTACACTACCAAAGTCAACAGAATATGCTTGGGTACAGGTCTCCATCATAGACACTGACCGTGTGTTGTAATACATGTTGCATACATGTCAGCTGGATCACCTCAGTAGCCATATGCAGGAGGCACCCAGAGGATTGGCTGATGCATGTCACTCATACCCTAAGGGTCACCACAGTGGTGTCTGTCAATAGATTGCCTGCTGGCACATGGCATGTGGCATGATACCACTGTACACACATCCCCTACACAACCCATCTCTCCATGGACAATAGCCAGGTACACATTTATGACCACCTGCAGTGATGCACCCCAGTACTGACAAATGTGTACATGTGCATTACTGAGGATAGCAGTGTCTATGTGTTAGTACACCTGTAGTTGGGAATTCCATGAGGGCCTTCACAACCACCGCAACACCTATTGCCATAGTCAGATGTGGCTGCTGCTGTATTGGACATTACATGTACCCTGTTATGCTCCTCTCTATACCGGCTACATGAGCCTTGCAGTACCAGCTCAACAGTGTTGCACAAATGGGTCATTAGGCATGGGATACCCATTGAGTTCTGGAAAGTGTGTGTATGTGTGCATGTCTGTATATCTGTAGGGTACAGTATTCTGAGGCCACATACTCCTATTACAATACACATTGCCACACAGTAGTACAGATAGTGTTGCTGCTGCCCATAGGTGAGGCATGACAATGCAACACCCTACTATGCCTGAGGCATGTGCATTAGATGCATATCCCTGTAGTACCACTGTTGTGGTATACAATGGGTTGTATTGCAGTCGTGGGTAATGTGTGATGGTGGGTATGTCAGAAAGCCATCATGGGTTCCAGTGAATACAATATCCACTGTGGGATGTGGGTGCTCTGTACATGGTCATTACACCATGGTACACATGGTATATGTCCCATGTACCACTTTATGGTGACCACTGTCATACAGGTAACTGATACCACAATCCAGCCGAGTTATGCATGTGCTGTGTGCAGCCTACCTGTAACACATTGGACACATGGGCAAGTTAGCACCAATAAACCCAGGTCTCTTGGATGTGTGTCTGCCTGTTATGTGTCTGTTAATGTGTATATGATGGTATGTCACACTATGTATTGTCCATATACAACCATTACATACCCCATTACCATACCGTACATGCCTGGGGATGTTCTGCATGTAACATCTAACCTGGAACACACCTCACCCTAAACACTGTGTGGTGTGTGCAATGAAAGCCGCACAGTTCAGTAGCACTGCATACCTAGATAGGGGTGTAGTCCCAGTGTTTCCAAGTAAAAGTGTGCATGTATGTGGATGGGTCTACATTAGGTTGCAGATTATACCTCTCCCAGCAGGTCACCTGTCCATGTGGCACAGGCAATAACTGTTATACAAACCTGTGACATATGTTCAACTGTACCCCAGATATGTCACAGCCATGGTGTCACCACAGTGCCATACCCCTTGTGGAATATGACTGCAGACCATCCTCCTGCTGACACATGTACACCTACAATACAAATGGATAACATTATGGAGACCACAATCACCCTTTGCTACTAACAGCTAAAATGCATCATTGCTGGATGGCTACACTACCTGACATGTATGCATTAAACATTACTCCTGACAACTTTACACTGCAGTACATGGATACACTGTAGTACAGCCACTGTGTGCATCAGAACCATATTAGCCTGTCCCTGCACCGATATTACGGATGACAGGGATGTGGCACAGGTATCATCATATGCATAGGGCAGGGTGTGTTGTTGGTTTGCCAGAGGCCGAAGGTGGGCCATACATTTGACAACATGTGTGTGGGTGAGGGGTGTAATTAGTTGAACTGGGCATGGTTATGTGATGTGTGTAGGTATGGGGTTGGCCTTGGTGTGTTCGTATAGTGTGTGGATATGCATGCACAGAGTTCTGCCATTTGGCTGCCCTATACAGGTGTTTTTGGACAGCTGCAGACCAACATGGCAGGGTGTGTAGTTCACTGCCTCCAGCCATGGACACATGGACTGTGCCTGCCAGGGGTTCCATGGGCACGTTCAGGTACAGGCCCCAATGTGCTACTCTCCCCTGATGATAGCAGAGCTCCGCTGGAACCAGGTCCTTCCTGGGACTGTCCAGAACCACATGGTCATTGCCTGCTGTGCTGTGGTGTGGACAGCGCCCCCCCTGCAGTGCTGTGGCTGGTACTGCCACTATGGGAGCGCCTTGGTGTTCTAGCACATCCACATTGACAACCAGCTGTTGGTGTTGCTGGCCTACATCCACACGGCCATTGTCGCACTCCCACCACATGTTCAAGCATGGACAAACCACACTCGATGAGGCCCACCATCTCACCAAACCATCTATCCATGACCTCGGTATGAGCATGGAGGCATCAGACAGTTCATTTAAGTTGTTGCTTGCAGATGTGAGAGCAGCCCTCTGCAGCCTCAGGCCCTGTCTGGTGTACAGTTCCATATGTGCCTGCACCACCATGACAGCCTGAAACATGCACCTGGTGGTACCAGTTGTGGCGCTTCTGCCAGGGACATGATGACCAGTGGCCCTATCACGAGCACCCTGGAACATCTGCCTATGAGGTGCCCTGATAGACATCTGGCTATGCCTGCTGTGACCAGACACAGTACATATGGACACCACACTCTCCTGTGCACTGCCACCAACCGCCAACTGTCCCTCTGTTATGACCACTGGTGATGAGGTATGTATAGGCACTGAAACTGTGAGTGGAGCTGGGGTGGCTAAGAGGGGGATGTCAAATGATGGCACAGTTTTAGCCCCTGGAAATCCCACCTGTGCCTCAACAGCATTATCATCTTCAGTGTCTGTATGGACACCAACATCAGATTGCATGCAGGAGGAACCCTGACACACCTCGCCACCTGTGGGGGAAAACAAGAAATGCACTTTAAGACCTGTACAACATTGCATAACAGTACACACATATACACACACACACACACACCCACACACACACACACACACACACACACACACACACACACACACACACACACACACACACACACTCACACATACACACACATTCCACCTTAATACCTACCTGTCTGTGGTTTTATAGAGAGCCCCACATTTATTCCCATAAGTTCCCCATCCTGCATCACACTTGGTAACATACACTCATTAATACCACTCATTAACGTATCATTCCTCTAAATGCCTAGACAAGTGATCACAACAAAAGACCTGTTACTACATTACCTCCTTGACCTGAGTGGAGTAGGTTTTATATGGCCTCACTGCTGTCATTCAGTGTTCACCCTGTGTATATCCGGACAGTGTGAGTATGGCCCCTATAATGTCATGCGCTGGAGTGTCAGGTGTAAGTATTGCTCAGTACATGCCAGATATGCTGCTCAATCAACCTATCATGTGACAACTGTAATATATGGATACACTCCCTGGTGCTGTCTAGAAATTCCCCAATGCATCTGTAGTGCTACATACATGGGTTTTCATTCACCTCTCTGCTGAATGCGATATTAAGGGTATTCCTGGTGTCTGATTTCCCTCCCAATGCATGTTCCATGCTACAGACCTTATTATACTATCAGCTCTCCTGTGATTACATATCAGACACGTATTCCTGGTGTGTCATGTGTCAGTCCATGTCCATGTACTGCACGATCCCAAAGGGAAGTACTGCCATATGAACAACCCCACAATCACACATGTGCATACATAGACACACACACACACATACACACACACACACACACACACACACACACACACACACACACACATATACACATACAGGTGAGGTTGAACAAAGATAGTACACACAGTCCTCCCATTACCCATCTGTCAACATGCATAACATATGGTACATATGGTATTATCCACACCCCCACCAGAGGCAACAATATCCTAGACCTAATCATTACCAACATGAGTGACTGGTGTTCCACACCTGAAGTCAACTCCTCGTTGGTCTGATCTGACCATAAGCTAATCACCCTTGATATCCACATCCCGCCCCACCCCCATTAAGGAAACCACAGTAAAAAATTTCTCCAAAGCCAACTTCATGCTTCTTAAGACAGAAGTGATGAACTTCATGACACCCATGCAGATGGACAATACAGTTACAACTGCTGAATCCTACACAAATGAACTCTATAAGCACTTACACGAGTGCATGGATTGTGCTATCCCAAACAGAACCAAGACGCTATCCTCCAAAAAAAGGAAACCAATCTGGTGGTCCCCTACCATAAACAAACTGTACAACAGAAGGAAGAAACTGTTGCAAAAGAGAGTAAAATCCCATGAGTGGAGGAGCTCCCTGGTCAGCCTCAGTAAGAAGCTGAGATCCCTTATAAGATCCTCCAAAGCTAGCTACGAAAACAAAATTGCCACTAATTCCAACCACAACCACAAAGCATTCTATAGCTATGTCAAGAATCTCAATGGCAACACCCAGATCTGCTCTGAGTTACAGCACAAAGGCAAGAAAATTACAGAACCAACTGATATTGCCAACATCCTGTTAGATAGGTTCAGTGCTAACTTTAGCCCCCTCTCACCCCCTAACGAGCCCATATCTATACAGGAAGAATGCAGAGTCCCTGTAATCACAACTACGCAGGTAAAAGCTGCACTCTCTAAAGCCAAAAACACAGCATCCATGGGACTGGACAACATCCCAGGCTTCGTTTTACACAAACTTCAGAATGAACTGGCTCCCCACTTAAGCACCATGTTCAATAATAGCCTCACATCAGGCTTTGTGCCCACTGAATGGTGCAAAGCAACAGTTATCCCACTCCACAAAGGGGGAGCCACCACTGATCCCAGGAACCATCGACCTATTAGCCTGATGAGCCTGGTCTGCAAGGCCATGGAATGTATCATCATGGAACTCATAAACAAAGACATTGGTAACCTCCAAACACTGGATCCCACCCAGTTCGGGTTTGTGAAAGGCAGATCATGCCTCCTGAACCTGATCAACTTCTTTGAGGCAGTCAGCAAAGCTGTAGATGAGGGTAAGGTGGTTCACGCAGCCTATCTTGACCTCGCCAAGGCTTTCGACATCATCTCCCATTTTGGAATTATAACTAAACTCACTAAACTAGGTATAAATCCCTACATTACAAGATGGGTTGCCAACTGGCTCACTGACAGAAGCCACACTGTAAAAGTTACAGACTCCAAATCTGACCTCAAAGCAGTGACAAGTGGAGTACCACAGGGTTCCATCCTGGGACCTCTCCTGTTTGGTATCTACTTCTCTGAAGCACAGGCTAACACAGAAGGCCTCTGGCTAATGAAGTTTGCAGATGACTGCAAACTAGGAGCCATAGTCAAGTCTCCAAATGATGCGGAAATCCTATAGAAGGGCCTCGCTGAGACAGATGCCTTGTGTCAGAGCCATGGCCTCAAGCTCAATGCCAAAAAGTGCAGTGTCATCCCCTTTGGAAAAAACTCGTACCCATGAACTACCACATAGGCAGCAATCTACTTAACACCGAATGTGTGATAAGAGACCTTGGGACCCAGGTGGACAGTAGTCTCTCCTTTGATAATCACATTGTCACAGTAGTCAGGAAGTCCTTCTACGTGGCACACCTCATCATAAAAGGGTTCACATCCAGGAAAAAAGAGGCCATTTTTCCCCTGTACTCGACACTCATTAGACCCATTATAGAGTACAATGCCCCTTTTAGAATGTACCTCACAAGACATCTGCAGCAGCTGAAAAGGCCACAGAAGTACCTCACAAAGAGGATTACTGGCCTCAAACAAATGTCCTACACTGACCATCTCAAAAAACTCCAGCTTTACTCCGTAGCATATCACCTACTCCGAGGTGATCTCTGCCTAACATATAAAGCTATGTCAAACCCAGAGCTGTTGGACATGCTACACCTAAAGAAATCCCAATCCCTCTGAGCTACATGCTCTAGGGACCTAAACCTTGTCACCACAATAAACAGGACATGCTGGAGGGATAGATTCCTGCCCCAGAGACTTCCCATACTCTGGAACAGGCTACCCTTCTATGTCAAGCAAAGTTCTTCATTAGCACTCTTCAAGAAAAATCTTGATGAGTGGATGGGAAATAGGAAATACACCCCGGGGATCACTTCTGTGTCTCTGCTCGACAGTGGCACAGGAAACTAACTTTCTTGGGTGGCATAAGCCAGGGAACCTTGTTGGCTAGGCTTATGTAGGCCCTTGGGCCGATAGCCTAGTAACTACCTATGAACCTATGAACAACAGCATGCAGTGCAGCTATAGTCAATCCATGCTAGCAAAAGTATACATGTGTGTGATGTATGGGCTATGTTAGTAGGTGATGCCCCTCCCTCTGGAAAACACTGCACCCATGTACACAGTATTGTTGTGCACCTGTTCTGCACCCTGCCGTGTACAGTACGCCAAACCTCACAGGTGTACAACCCATTGCTGCATGTGTAGTACTGTGTCAGTTCTGTCTACTGTAATGCTCACAGCCCCCATGTTTTTCAGTGACACATACCTGGGACGATATGTGGACAGATGTCATTTGTGAATGCCTGATGTCTGGTTTACAGATCTCAACATCAGCGGACCATATATGACCAATCCAATACTATTACACTGACAACCGTCAGACCATACCATGGCTATGGGGAGTGTGCACACTCTTATTGATATGATGCACCCTTCCTTGATCTGCCATGAGACCACATCACTGCATATATTAACAGTACATGAGCCTGATATGTGACATATGTCCTGTACATTCACATGCGGTGTCTACAAAATGTGATAGGTGTGCGGATGCTGACCACGATGCGCACACTCCGTGTGTGCATATGTGCACACCCTTATCATGACAGTTTGTTGCACCTATTGTTAAGTGTACTACAGCAGTCATTATTCCTGGCAGGAGTGTACTAGCATGGGCCATCTGCATTTGCCAGTGTATGGTCAATCTGCCCTGCACATGTCCCCCAACTCTGCATGATTACAAGGTCTACTCATGTGCACATCCCTTGGTGTTCATACACTGCCATCACTATTGCTGTGGGGGTAGGGTTACATCTCCACAGTTCCTGAACCTGACTGTGTGCAGATACAGCCATTCTTAGCATCCTTAGGATCCCTGCTGCAGTGCACTGGTGTATCATGCTTACACACCCTCCCCACCTTCAGCCTTTTTGCAGATGCTGGACAAGTATGGCCTACACATGTGTGTCACTTTGCAGTGTCTCATACATTGAACACCACATTTTACAGCCCAGTCCCAGCTACTAATATGGACCACAGTAATACATTATGCCATAGTGTAGATCTGTAACAGTTGCCATTGTAACACTGGTATATATACATTTGTTGCACTGTATAAGGATGATGTTTCACACATGTCCCTACTGTAGGCCATGTGTCCCACCATTATGTTAATCCCTGTGGACACATTTCACAATGACAGGATGTAAGTTATCTTGCAGGTGTGTGACATACCCTTCCAATACCCCATCATGGTCACTACTGTGATGCAGTACATTTAACAGCAAAAATACGTGAACATATACAGCATGCATTATGGGTAGGTGTGTTAGATGTGTGCATGGAATTTACCATAGCCATTACATGCCCAGTGTATTGGCAAGCATCAATATAAACCATACTCACCAGCTACAGACTGCTGCCTTGGTGGCATACCAGAGGGACCTACATAAGAGTGTGAGAGATGCAATGTCAGTGGCCACAGCTGTAGCATTTCTAGCGGGTGGGTGCAGCATTACAGTACATCAACAGTACAAGTCCACAATGCTAGCACTTATGCACATCCATTTATTATTACTATGCAGCAACAGACTATATATATGACATGTCAGATATGCATGATCTACTTGTACAGATGCGGATGCATATGCAACAGTGGTCTACTGATGTGCCCTGTGGCCTTACCTGCACGCTCCTCAGCCGATGTGTGGGTAGCACCCACCTCCACAATGGTGTCTGCCAGTTGTTGGGTGTGCAGATGGGCAGGTTCCACTAGGCTGGCGAGGAGCTCATCAACACGTGTTGGGGGGATGGATGGCATGACCCCCCCTGGACTGCAGCAGCACACCAACGGGCATTGTGAAGCAGGTCAGAACAATGATGCCGGATATATATGACATGTCAGATATGCATGATCTACTTGTACAGATGCAGATGCATATGCAACAGTGGTCTACTGATGTGCCCTGTGGCCTTACCTGCACGCTCCTCAGTCGGTGTGTGGGTAGCACCCACCTCCACAATGGTGTCTGCCAGTTGTTGGGTGTGTAGATGGGCAG
The DNA here is from genome assembly GCF_019279795.1 of Protopterus annectens. Classification (NCBI taxonomy): domain Eukaryota; kingdom Metazoa; phylum Chordata; order Ceratodontiformes; family Protopteridae; genus Protopterus; species Protopterus annectens. Next base: position 1,259,365,254 of record NC_056737.1, read on the forward strand.
GTTCCACGAGGTTGGCGAGGAGCTCCTCAACATGTGTTGGGGGAATGGATGGCATGACCCCCCCCCGGACTGCATCAGCACGCCAATGGGCATTGTGAAGCAGGTCAGAACAATGATGCTGGTCCTGCTCATAACTGTGGTTATGCAGGCCAACATCATTGACCTTGTGGACTAGGTTGTTCCACGGGACGGACCACTCCTGCTGCTCAAAGGGCAGCCCTGCCAAACAGGACAGGGTAGTGCTGGATAAGGTAGTTTAGCACTATGTCATTTTCTGCCACTGAATATGCAGGTAGGCGTCCATGGGACATCTTGCCTGAAAGACATGAAGATGGAAACAGGTCTGAGCAACTCATACAGCAAGGTTACCATAGTTCTTAATACACATCTCTGTCACCCCCCCACCACATCAGCGACAAAAAACTGTTCACACAACTCAGTAGGTATGGCTATAGCTTATCTACCAGTGGGACATATATCGTATTGTGCCACACTTTGTGCTATGTGTTTGTAGCCATGTTCCCTGTGTGGACACTATCATTACTGGCCTGTTACAGACAATTCACCCCCATGCTAATGTCAGGGCTGCTATGGTTCCATATATGCATGTGGTATGCTTGCTATGTGATTGCTGCACAGCTGACATTCTGTGTTATTGGGACAGCTATGCATGCTGTTGGACATGTTCCGGGAATGTGTAGACTATTACTACCCACATATGTTCTATAACAATGACACAATAGCACGTTTAGGGAATATATGCCAGCAGAACCACCTCTCCAACCTCATCTGGCCATCTTACCAGGCCCCATCACATGTGGGACCCACCCTGGGGCCTCCTCATCTATGAGTCCAGCACTACCTTCAGGTGGAACTACCTTAGGGAATGTTGCCCCACCATGCCAGAGACACACACAGACATGATCCTGTCACCTGAGGTCAGGTCTGGGGTCTGTTCCATAGGGGGCTCCACAAACACTTGTGGGATGTGCTACATCCAATACACATTCACAGGGTCCACATGCTCCTCCTGCTGAGCCTCCAGGCCAGGCACCTTCAGGGCCGTGGACTGCTATTATGAGTAGCAATGGGTGGGAGGCTTGTTCCCATTGTTTCCATATGGGGGCCCATGGGGCTTCCACATCGCAGACCACACAAACCATCCAGGGAGTTTACCCACCACATGTGTCATATACCACCCCTGTAGGCTGCGCTCTACATCTACCAACCTGGACCACCTCTACAAGTATACCTGCCATCCTTCCCCATATTCCCATTCCTTACTTCACACACAAGGGCAATGTGGTCCCAACAAGGGGTTCACATGTGACATACCCATCCATGTTGCACACACTTACAGCTGTATATATCTATGTGTATTGCTATGTGTGCTATTGCCTCACACATAGCATGCAGCACTGTGGTGGCAATATTGGGGACATGTATTTACATACATATATGTGTGTGTGTGTGTGTGTGTGTGTGTGTGTGTGTGTGTGTTTGTATATATGTAAACATGTATATATATATATATATATATATATATATATATATATATATATATACAGAGAGAGAGAGATGTGTAGAGATATATGTTGTATATATGTGTTTTGATATATATATATATATATATATATATATATATATATATATATATGTGTACATATGGCTATATGTATATTCATAGATATACGTGTGTGTGTGTGTGTGTGTGTGTGTGTGTGTGTGGGTGTATATATATATATATATATATATATATATATATATATATATATATATATATATAATATATATATATACATATATATGCCTATATATGGGGACATTCATACAGCAGGTCCACAATCTCAAAACTCCTTACTGCACAGCTGCACTGTTCTGCCTTGCTACAACACAGAAAGGTGCCACATATGGACACAGCCTAACATTAGGGGAGTATATACAGGGCCAGATTGCAGGTAACCCTATTACACACCTATGGCATTTCAGCATGCTACAATGCATGTTAACCTGATTGTCCTGCAAGTGGTGGCCTCTGGAACCCATGTGTCCATCATTATGGCATTACTTCCACCACCAGCTATTGGCCACAGTAATATACAGCCCTTCCATTACATAACACACACTATACGGGCTTACATCTTGTCATTCTGTGCTGCTCTACACAGTTGATGGGTATGGCTCACTACCCACAGGGACAGACTCTAATGTCCATAGAAGTTGTTCAGCTGAAGCCTATTACAACAGTAACACCTAATGGCACATGTATATCATTCCTCATCATCTACCCCAGTATTATGGACCAAGTACTACAGTCAATTACATGCATATATACTTCACATACCTGTTGTGGGGATGAGGTCTGTTGTGGATAGTGTCCTTGTAGGAGTGTTTTTTTTCTCTCCTTAGCTATGGCCTTAGTCTGCTTCCTTAGTTCTTTTTTTTTTTTTTTGGTGTGGTTGTGGTTCTGGATCTGTTTTCTGTTTTCTCTTTCTCTCTCTCAGTCTCTCTCTCTCCA
>NC_056737.1:1259372771-1259475271 GCF_019279795.1 Protopterus annectens
TGGGCCGATTTACTGGACATATGCAATCTACTACCACTCCCAGGATTCAGAACATGGCTGTGTCTGCTAAAAATAAAACACTGTCCATCACAGTTGTGTGTGCTATATAGATATTGCTGTGTATCTCTTATCTGATTTCTGTCTATAATTCTTCTGTGGTTTCACATTCTGACCTTGTATTACAACACTCTTATGCAGAATTTCCTAGATGGTTATATTATGTAGCACAGTGTGGGTGACATTGATGAGTAATACCTTATTATTCAGAGCAACTGCAACACTAGCAATGCCATACAGTACCAGAGTAAACAGTACCAGTACAGGGTATCAGTCTTTTATTTCTAGGCACAGTGTGCGTATCTGACAGACCTGTAGGAGCAATGTTTGTTAGCACTACCTGAATTTTGCCACACAAATTACCAGACTCCACATTAGTATTATGCACATATATCTCACTCTGTTACTGTACAGACTCTGGTCACAGCTTGACAACATGGGGTTGTGGGTGGGACATACTTAGATTATTACACTCATAACATTTTGGGAGTTGCTAGAGTGACAGGTTTGTTTTTATAGATATCTGACAATTAGTTGTATTTCTTCTTTGCTGCCTAAATGTCTGGGATCATCCCATTGATTTCCCAGGGGGACAGGGTGACAGGCAGCAGATATGGGCCGATTTACTGAACATTCTGGACATATCTGTACAGTTGTGGGGTATGATTCTGTATGCAGCCTACTACCACTCCCAGGATTCGAGCCATTGCTGTGTGTGCTAAAAATACAACAGTTCACATCTCAGTTGAGTGTGCTATTTGGATTTTGTTGTCTGTCTTTTCACTGTTTTCTGTCTATGTCTCTTTCAGTTGTACTATATGACCTCTTGGGATTAAACCAGTCATATACAGACATTCCTACACATTTTATTTATGTAGCACAGTGTGAGTAACAGTGCTTAATACAACAGTACTATTAAGTGATTGATTACCATATGATACCAGAGTACACACATGCAGTCCAGCAGTTAGACCTTTATTGTCAGGCTATTATGCTTTTATTTACATATAACCTATATGAGACTCTTCCCGCCATATTCACTGGTGTATGCAGTACATGCCTTAAACAATACAGGTTTTATACAGGCAATTAACTTACTGCTACTTTTAGATTTATTTCCTATGACAGTACATGCAAGAGTATTACTAACCTGCCTCGTGTCACAACAGCTCCAATCAACATCCATGGACCTCTTGGTTCATAGCCCGCTCACTTGCCACTGTGAAAGACATAAGAGGAATATTTAGCCATACCTATCCATAATATACATGAGCTGGCAATAATTAAACAGGTAGTGGACTGATACTTACACATGGCTGGGACTTCCCCTGTCCTCCTAGCCTTTTGCATCCACTGATCCAAGAGATCCTCCTTTCGCCGCTTCAGGTTGGTATAGCGATGCCTGAAATGCTCACCAGTTCGGAGTATGCCAGTGGCACTGGTGAGGTCAGAGGTGAGACGGTCCCAGGCTTTGCTTTGTATTGGGAACCCTGGTACTGGCCCTGCAGCAGTCTCATGTCATGGCCTTTCACAAGGAGTCCTGCCATGACACTGGACTCCTGGATGCCCCAGCACTGCACCTGAAAGTGCACACCCTCTCCCATTCCAGACATAGTGCCTACAAGGGAAGCTACAACCAGTTATGAGATGTATTCCCACCTGTTGGGTTTAAATAGGGATGATTTCCCACACATTGCCATGATTGGATGGTTTTGAAAAAGCTAAGCTACGTGCAAACCTGCTTACCTAAGGTTGGCATTGCTTAAAGGGGTATACCAATGGGCAGACTGAGTTAGCTGGCCTACACATTGCTTACACCTACTAAGCTGGGCTGTGCAATGCTTAGCATTGCTTAATATTTAAGTTGCATTATATTTACATTGTGGCATTGATTTATTATTCATTATATGTTATATATGTGTTTGGTATCCATGATTCATGTGTACGTACACTGTATGGGGTCCTTGTGTTTATTAGGGGATTTCAACACTTTATTACAATGACACCTCACATTTGGGCTTAATGCAGTACTCCAGTTCACATATTTATGTTATGTAGTAGGTTATACAACATAAGACTGTATATAGATTCCTTTCACATGTTCAGTTTGAATTTCCTATAGTGAGGATTTGTTTGGTAATACCTCAATGTTATGTACTGCTGTTATGGCTTAGTGGTTAACTGCTGTGACTATAGTGTACAGGGTCCTGGGTTCAAAGGCTGTTTAGTTTGTTTCTGGCCAGAACAGTGGCTGTTGCATACAGAGTGATTAAGGCAATTGTAAGTGGGTTTGTGCGAGGGTAAGCTATGCTAACATTCGGTTAAGTATGCTTATAGAGAGTTAGCTTCAATATTGCTTAACCTGTGTGTGCATTGCTTACCCCCATGCAAATGGGCCTAAACCCGCTTACTACTGCTTAAATATGCTTACCCCTGCCTACTACTGCTTAATAGTGCTTACACTTGCTTACTAGTGCTTACTCCCACTTACCACCGCACTAATTTAGACAGTGTCTAATGGTTCTTGGGAAGGTGGTGGATTTGGGAACTGTATGAAGTTATCATTCATTACACATTTTACCTTCCATTTGCATCCCTCATTCCTGTGGATATATACTGTATGGGGCACTTGTGATTATCTGTGGACTTTGCAACATTATGAGAATGACACCCCACATCTGCATTTCATGCAGTACTCCAGTTCACAAATATATGTTATAAATATATAAATGTTCTAAATATATGTTATCATAGGTTACGCAACAAAATAAATTGATCATACAGTGATTTGACATGGAAACTGGATTGTACTTGAGTGGGACTCGAACCGGGAATGACTGCTCGTAAGGCGAATGGTCTGCCCACTACACTATTGCTGTATTGCTTCATTTGCATATATCTTGCTTTTTATCCTCTTGTGCTATTTAAGCTGTATTATTGTAGCTAAGCAATGGGCAAACCCACGCACCTACAGTTAAATGTAATCTGTTTCATAAAAAAAAAATCTTTATATTTAATGTTTTAACTATTGTTTTTGTAAATGTGGGGGGGTGTTGCTGGGGATACGCGAACACCTATGAGCAGTCTCGCTCATTCTTATTCATACTCTGCTGTTCTTCATTGCAGGGGCATGTATATTCTGAGAGCTCTGCTCTCAGACACGCCCCCTGCATGCGTACATGCTCTGTGTACATTTAGGAGCTCAGGCAGCCCACCTTCATTAATATGCATGGCATGCTGCTGTTCTGCTCCTAAACGGCTGCTTCCATGCAGGACTAAGCTAGTCCTGCATGGAAGGATAGTGAATCCGGGGGTTTGTTTAAATATACAAAATGAATATCACACGTGACACTGTATACCCCTGTTCACTGATGCAGATCCAAGGAGATTGCTGCTAGTATCTCATTATTTGTCAAAGAGTACCTATAAACCAGAAACTAAGATAACAGGTCAGGATTAAAAACTGGCCATGTGGTAATTAATGTTAGTTTGACTGAAGCTGGTATTATAGGAAGCTATTATATACCAACCATGGTAATTACGGAGTATGTGGATCTCCATACTGAACCTAAGGATATAAAAATTAATGAAATACAATGCAGTTGTTCTGACGAATTTTAATGGTAAGTATTTGAAATGTCAGAACCAGCTAGAGTGAGTCATAAAACACATAGACTGAATGATATATATATATATATATATATATATATATATATATATATATATATATATATATATATATATATATATATATATATACTGAGTCTGAGATGGCCATTTCCCAAAATATTTCCTTTTTCTGGGGTAAAGAGATCTCAGAGTTGGTATATATAAGTTCGGGGTATATGGGGGAAGCTTGCCTCCTGCAAAAACAAAGGTTCAAAGTAGAACAGTGATTTTTGAGGTTTGCTCTTCTCCTATTGTTTCGATCCTTTTTTATTTTAGCTTGTCAGCATTCTGAGTGCTGACATTTTAATATGAAGCTATTCAAATTACTTAACATTGCCCAAGTAAACTACTTATATTTAACTAAATACACCCAAATATTAATTGGCTCAATATATCAATGCAATTTTAAAGAAGTAGGACAAACTCCAACTAAAGATAAACTAGATCTCTAAGGTATCAAACACACAAATCTTGATTTCTGCTCACTGCCCATAACTCTAGCCTGTGTAACTGACACACGTCATGATTATATCATCTTTAACTTATTAGTGAAATCAGATTCTATCACAAATATATCATTCAGCCTTGATTTACCAGTGGAAATTATGGTACAATTCATTACATACTTTTAAAACAAGTACAGGACACTATCCACAGTGACCCAAATAAATCTGCTCATGACATTACCATTAAGTTGCTGTATTAATGAAAACATTATTGTGTAACACAGATTTACAGGTAAATTGAACAACCTCTTCCGTCTTCCTGAATCACACAATTAATATTTATTAATTTATGTATCTGTTTATTTATTTAATATTGTTTACCAGCAAGTTCAGACTGGGATTTATCCCATTTTCAGTGGAAGCCCACATATTAGCCAAGTGCATTTAAAGGCAAAAAAATGACATTTTGTAAAATACATTGAGTTTACATGAAAACACAATTATATAAATACACATTGACCACATTATATAACATACAAGAGCCTATGAATTTAAGGAAATTCATTTTTTTCATGAGGTAGTTGGTTACAAAGAAATTATACAGATATACAGTGGATGTATTATGTAATGTGCTTATCAGCTGGAAGTTCACAGAAGGGTAGCAAAGGTAGCAAAGGATTTAGCAGGAGGTAGCAGGAGGAGAAGCAGTTATATGAAACATTAGGTAGGCTTAGGCAGAGAGCATGTATACATCAGTATTAATGAAAATAGAGGTAGTGGTAGTTGTCACGAAAGGAGATAATGCCAGCCCAGCTATTTGGAATTTTGTAAATAATTATATATAATTTCTGAATATCAACATGATTCAGATGCTTGTTTTACAAATGTATTAGAACTGTATGTCATATAAGATGGTTTGTACAGACATGTGCTGAAGAGGTATTTTACAAAGTGCTGTTTAACGATGTAACCTCAGTATGCCCTACTGGATTAGAACAGAAATGCACCTGCACTATTGTAACTGTTTAGATTTGTATATTTTAACAATATAAACTGGAACACAAGAGGTTAACGTCAGAAAAATACAAAAACCCACTTGGACCACCACAGCATAAAATCATTAAAACTTCAATGTAAAAGACACAAAAAGGATAAGCGCATTCAAGCAAAAATGCTCTTCATCAGATCCATATATTAAAGTCTTTAAACTTGTTTAAAAAGGCAGTTCCAGCCAATCAGAATCAATTTTTTCATTACCTTCTTCTTCTATCACTATGGGTCTTTAGTGTTCCTGTGGCTGTTGTTTATTTTAACTTCAGAAAAATAACTGAAATTAAATTACCTTATGGCCATGTAATAAAAGGATGTTATCTTTCAGTTTCAGTGCAGTAACAGACTCAATGTCTAGAAATAGAAGATTTCTATATTGTCTTGTAAGTGTTTCATTGTATTATGACTTCCAGGATCTGCCTTAGATCTATGCTACCAGCTGCATAAGTGGGGTGTTTCACCTGGGATAGAGTCTGATGACAAGAAATGATGACATTCTGCAAGCTATCCCATCAGTAATATTTGAGATACTAATTTAAGAACTCTCTGAGAGAGACTGTATTCTGTATTTTGTCTTTGACCTGACAACATCATGATCCACTCATCACATCTGCCTTGCTTTCTCTGAAGTAAGTTATTAGGGTACCTTAATTCTCTTAGATACAGTCAGGAATATAGCAAAGCTTAGCTTAGATTTTTTTCTTTATTTATTTGAGACTGTCCTGCAATATTGTTTTAAATATTTCCTGTGATTTTGAACTCTGATGCAACTGTAAGTATATACTGAGAATTTTCTTGTTCTTTTATTAATTATTAAATATATTTAAACTGTTCATTGTAGCTGATCTGTCTAGAGATATTTCAGTTCTGGGAGTACTTGCATATTTGTTTGGTGACACTGTGTGGGCCACTCCTAATAGCCCTGCTCTTGGATAAACTACCATTTGGATTGACAGTAACATTACACAGTAAGATTGGACACCCTTTGTTTGTAAGGGCCTTAAACTAGCTGATAAGGAAGTGGCTGGTGGCAGTGATAACTACATTATAGTCTGGACAAAAGGGGGCATAGCTAGTAAACCTGTGTCAGCCTTTCCCACGTGTGTGCGTGTGTGTGTGTGTGTGTGTGTGTGTGTGTGTGTGTGTGTGTGTGTGTGTGTGTGTGTGTGTGTGTAAATCAAACCTCAAAGAGTGTGTGTGTCAGCTACTTGGACAGGGACATGAAGCACTGGTTGGACAGAGTGGGTGATGGAGGTCTTGGCTTGGCCACTCAGCTGAGATCTCAACTATATAGCTGTGCCAGTGGGGAGTCTTATTGGGTATCTGTAGAAAGAGGGAGAAACCAGCCCCGGACTGACTGTGTCCTCTGTGTGCTCGTAAGAGAAATTGCACTTGATGCAGAGAGCTGCATCTGGAAGTCCTGTGTGTGTACCTGTAATTCTCCTAGTGTACTTCTCCCACTGGTGCTAGTGGTGAGTATTGAGGTGCCTTGATTACTGGGCCAGTGGTGGGGTATCACAGTAGGTACCTGGGAAATGGAAGTGTTGTAGGAGAGAAAATAGGTAGAGGGTGGACTGGTAGAATGTAGAAGAATAGTGTAAATGACAGTTGTGGGAGTATACACAGTAAGATTTCTTGGTGACAGAGATATAAAGTTGCATGATTAAGATTAGGGTACAGAAAGGTTAAGTAAAGGGGGTGTAACTTTGAAGGTCAAGTTTAGGCTGAGTACAGGGGAAGGGAGGTTAGCCAGGCTCAGTGAATGTGGCACCATTAACCACCAATTCAGCACATTGCTGTATGCTGCTTTTGAGGTTTCTGACATATGTGAAGACCTCATGGTTATCCTTCACCTGGGAGGCTATCTGACCTCAAAGCTGGCTTTATTTAAACTAATTAGCCCTCTTAGTTGCTCAGACTGTAAAAATCATTGAGTTATTTAAACACAATGTCAATTAATAACAAACAATAATGCAGGAAAGCTAGAGCATCTCTAAGCTAATGTACATTAAGGGGCAAAAAAATACACAAAGTTTGTATAGAATTTGATTGCTTTTTTTATTGACCAAGACACATATATTATATACATTTTATCAGTTTGCCCACCTCACTCACTGGTGGGCTAGTGATGAGAGTCTTTACATATAGTTATTCATAAAAAACTGCTCAAAAGTCCTTTTCCCATGAGAATGTTGCAGCGCCAATTCAAGGTTCTCTTGATTAGTTCAATACAATAGATGTATGTCTTCCTTAAAGTCTCCTCTCTGTCTTCTTCTTTGTGCGCTGCTCAATCAGATCAGAGATATACAAAACTCTCTCCTGGTGGAGGCAGGAAAGATACATACATAGAAGACATTTTTTTTATTTTCTAACTTTCCTTAAATATTTCCAAAAAGACAGACACAGGCCACTGCATCTGCAAGCTGCCAAGGTCAAATTTCTGATTACACTGCAGCTTGTGCTTCAAGCAATATAATATTCTTTTTATATCTATTTTTATACTAGCAAAGATAGAATTAAATGCATTAACTAATTAATGGATTTACTAATATTTACATTTCTTTTCAATTCCACACAATTCATATATGTTCTAGGTAGCATGTATGTAAATATATTTTCTAAGCAGCATGTAGATTTTTCTAACAGTTGCCTATTTAGTTTGATGAGAGAGTTTCTATCTTTGTGGGAATTACCCTTCCTGATTTTTGCCATATGTTTGTCCTTTTGTTGTATATCCTGTTTAATTTGGGATGCCACCAGGGTGGTTTGTTTCTAGAGCTAGTCTTGGGCTTATTTCTAGTAGGTACAGAAGCCTCTATGCTGTTATTGACATGGTTGTACAGAGTTTCTCAGAGCAATTCAGCATAGGCTGCTGCCTTCTCTGGATTTCGAGTGTCATTGAATTTTGGCAGACCATCACTTAATAAAAGTTAATTTGCTTTGGAATAGTTCATAATTGTTACTAGTTTTGATGGGATTATGGAGTTGATTTTAACTTAAGAAGACAGCGTTATGGCCAGACCTTCAGTGACGACAAGACATTGGGGGAAGTGTGGCATTCTCCCATATTTGTGAGCATGAGGTGGTCCATTATGTTGTAGCCTCAAATGCAAGTATTCAATATTTGGTCAAGGGTGCCTGTATTACGAAGTCTAGGAATCTCTCTGCCTGTAAATGGGGATGGTGTTCCTAGATGTTGTTATTGGTTAATTATGAGATGTGGGCATAGAAATATAAATGTAGGTGTGGGGGGGTGTTTGGGACTTGGAGGTAGGGTAGGTGAGCGTGTTGGAGCCCAAGTGGACTAATGATGCAACACAGCAGGGCCCACACACAGAGTGATGTATTCTCAAGAGAAACAAACAGTGGAGCTACATATAGAAGCAAGGTGAACTTATTAAGGCAATATTACAGAGATTAATTTACCACAAGCAAAGTGCATTTTGTGCCACTGTTTGTGATAGTAAAGAAAATAGCAGCAGACAGTACTATGTTAGCCATTATATTGTGGTAAACTAACTTACTAAGCTTGATTTGAGTTAGGAGACTAACTTGTATGTACACAAGTTTTTCCCTCCCCTAAGGACTGCAAGACTTTCCACCTAGTATAAGACTTTACTGTTAGAAATAGGGTGGTTAAGCAATGCATTTTCCAAATGTTTATTTGCAGGATATGCTATTGTTAAGTAAGTAACTATTGGGTGGAAGAAAAATTCAGGGTGTGTGAGCAAAGTGCATGACAGAGATCAAATTTGCTAGAAGGTAAATGAGTATGTACCTTTTAGAAAGCAGAGCAGTTTAACCCAGAATTTTGTATACTACAAAACACTTATGCCTCCCGTACTACTAGCAATTTTAGGCAGCAATTAATGTCTCCCAGTTTACGTATATGTTGTGTCTTTCGGCTTTTCCCGGTTAGGGGTCGCCACAGCGGAACTCCAGTCCACTAATGATTGGTAGTTGATTTTTACGTGCCGAGTTATGAGCCCTGATGCACAACCTTCAACGAAGGTACGCCCATTTATGCATGTCTCCACGCAGAAGACGCTCTAGCTGAGAATCGAACCGGACAGCGTCTGACTGTGAAGCGACAACGCTACCGCAGCACCACCACATATATATATATATATATATATATATATATATATATATATATATATATATATATATATACACATATATATATAGATCCCCTTCAAAGGATTGAAATTGCAGAACATTGAAAATCTGATCATTGACAAGCAGAGGATCAATGTTCTGAAATATCGAACCGTGTGAATGGAGATCGCCATACAGTGTGGAACGAGAAGTTTACCATTCTGTTCACTGTAGTGTGATCTTGGATTCGGTACATTTAAGTAGCAGAGGGTGTAGGGGGTGCAGCCCCCCACATGGGAGGTGCAGGGGGGCTTGTCCCCCTGCAAAAATGTAAAATAAGAAGTTTTCACATTTTTTTTTTTTTTTTTTTTTTTTTTTTTTTTGCGGGTTTGATATTTCAGAACTTCGATCCTCTGGTCTTCAATGATCAGAGGTTCAATGTTCTGTAATTTTGATCCACTGAAGGGGGTCCATACATAGTAAGGTACTAAATACAGTACTAATATGATACACAACAGAAAAAAAGTGGTGCTACCTCTCTATTAAAAAAGTCTCCCTAGTCATGAAGTTTAGAAACTACTTTTCTTATCAAACCTTCCAGATCAAATGATGAACTCAGGCTGACTGCAAAAACTGAAAATAATAATATTGATTTTTTTGTAGTTACATCAGAAAACTGATACTTGTGAATGTTACATGTCATCAGTAAAGAATAGCTGGATGACATACCTGCAGTACATGACAAATGCGGCTGCAGGAAACTGTTGGCCAGACTTCTCATTAAGGAAACACATATGTCAGTGAGTGCTACAGAGAAATGTGAAATGTGTCATACATGTATACAGATATATCTACATATATATGTAGGTAATTGTTGACACAAGTTAAAAGTTGAAGTTCGAAGGGACCAGTTGTTGCTATATACTTATTTATTTTATTTTAATTTACTTATTTATTAGGCTGTGACTATTTTCAGCTATTTCCTTGTCCAAAATATGCAGAGATATAGTCTGGTGTAGTAAATCTTGACACACTAAGATACAGGTACATAATGAAAGCAAAACAGGAATACAATATATCAGTACATTAGTAATACTAGCCTAAACAATGTGATAAATGCATACAGCATATACAACATGTATGATATCTATAATATGTGCAGAAAGTATACATACTGAGTGGCTTATAAGGACTAGGCAGAGAGATGTCATAAATCATGAAAAGATGAAAAATTGGTGCTAAGGAGGATTTCATATATAGGCTCATATATATGCTCAAGTAAAACCTAACTAAATGAATCAACTAACCCTAAATCAGTCATAGGTTCATAGGTGTGTACTAGGCTAATGGCCCTGGAGCCTTTACAAGCCTAGCCCATAGGATTACCCTGGCATTGTGCCACCCGACCTTAGTTCACAGTGCCTCTGTACATGTAGACACATCCCTCACTTATGTTATCAGGATATACTGATACCAGTGCATAAGTGGGAGGTACATTAGAGATCATTTTAAACCCACCAACATGACCAATATTGTTCATAGGTTCATAGGTTCATACTAGGCTATCTGCCCTAGGGCATTTATAAGCCTAGCCAGAGTGTGTTTGGCTTTCGCCACCCATTTTAAATTAATTTTGCTATGCCCTTTTTCAAGGTTAGTATACTGTGCCTCTGTCTAACAGTGACACAGAAGTGATACCCGGGGTAAACCTACGATCTCCCATCCACTCATCAAGATTCCTCTTGAAGAGAGTCAATGAGGGACTCTGCCTAACCTGGACTGGGATTTTATTCCAGAGTGAAGGGAGCCTCTGGGTTATGAATCTGTCCCTCCAGCATGTCCTATTTATTTCAGTGCTGAGGTTCAAGTCTCTCGAGCGCCTAGCTCGATGGGATTTGGATTTTCTGAGGTGCAGCATGTCCATTAATTCCGGGTTGACATGGCTTTATACGTCAGGCACAGATCGCCTCTGAGCAGGCGGTATGCCACTGAGTAGAGCTGGAGTTTCTTTAACCGGGCAGCATATGGCATCTGTTTGAGCCCTATGATCCTCTTGGTGAGGTACTTTTGGGGTCTTTCCAGTTGCTGCAGGTGTCTGGTAAGGTACATCCCGAAAGGGGCATTGTACTCAATTAAAATCACTGGCACAGTCATAATGGAGCTTATCCAAAATGGTACAAGTGACCTATGTCTGCTCACTATGGAGAAATGGGCAGCTGCTAAGGGAAGATCTCGACTTTTGGATCTTCTGTTCTTCTTTAAACAGCTAATAGCAGCACTTGAGGAAGGACTGATAGTGCAGGCTGACCTTGATAAGACATTTAATAGTACATGTGAGAGATTAATTGAGAAATTAAAAGTATTAAATGCCAATCTACACTTAAGTGAATCACTTTGCTTGAGTTCAGACAGACTGTGCTGCATAATCATGTTAGCGTGACTATAGAGCCCTTTCTCATGTTTGGCCAACTTCTCTGTAACAATAATCCATATAAGTTACATTATGTCCTTGTATCTGTAAATATGTTTTGTTCATTTCTTATGAGATCCTATTCACCTGAGCTGTGCCTGCAAATGGTCCACCAAGATCAGTACACTACCCCGGTAAACAAATATAAATAAATAAATTATGATGCCGGGGAATGATAGATGTATGAATACACAAAGATGTTGCTAATAAAAGACATGTATTCAGTTACATCTTTCAGAGGACTACAGCTATCCTTTCTGTATCCCATATGCCCTTGAATCCCTGCATAAGTCTCACTAACAATGCATTCCACAGTCACAATGAAATCTCTGAGAAATAATATTTCCTTTTTCTGAGCCTTACATTGTCCCATTCCTAGGTGCCAACCATGCCCATTCTTTTTCCTTTTCCCATTTCCTATTACCTTTTATTTCTCCTACCTATCCACATAATATCCATTCTATTTCCTCTCTTCACCAATGGATAGATGACCAGCATCATGAGTCTTTTTTCCAAGTTTCATCTTCTCCTTTTACTTTACTATTTTATAACTTAATGCTGTATTCTTTCAACTAGCCAAACAAACTTCTCATGTTTGGCTTTAGGAACTAGATAGAATATTCCACATGTGGCCTTTATGGTGAATTTTCTAGAAAATGTGTCATTCTTTCTTGAGTCCATTTCCTTAGCTATTCACTTCATCATCCTGCCTAGATCTTTTTCGTCCCCCATCCTTGCTTTTCTCACAATTACCAAAGGTTATAACATGGAACAGCTATACAAACAACCACTGCCAAATCATTGGTGAAGTGGGGCTTCCTCACAACAATATTTTATGCATGAAGGTGAACCCTGGGAGCATCAGTTTTGTAGTAAGTGGGTAAATCCTGCTTCATCTATGGCTGGTTGGTGATTACTAGTATTATGGTATGGATATTTCCTATGTTCATTAAGTAATTCCATTGTATAATGAACTTTGTTTTATTTAAAATATGTTTCTGCACATACAGGAAGTGGACATATACTCACTACATATCTCTCAACTGTTCTGATTTTCACAGAATGTCCTGATTTTGGCTTCATATATTTTGTCTGGTCCTCAGAGAATGTATGGTTTTCCTGCAAATCAAAGGAATGAAGTCACTAAATAAAATAAATTTGTTTTTCAAGGACTTCATGTCCTTCAGAAAATGCATGCTAAAGAAAAACAAATTATTTGTACGTTTATAAAAGCAGTAGTGAAATCTGTCTCTGATTTGGGGTCTTTATCCCTTCTCATTATTTTTCCTCTGAGGAGATATAGGATGATGAGAGATCTGCAATTCTTCCATTTCCTCCTAATGCCCCAAAGTCTGGGGAGATTGTTTACATGATGTAAGAGAGTAATGTTTGCAAGCGTCCAGTCTGGTGGACCCCAGCCATAAACAAACTCTACAACAAAAGGAGGAAGCTACTACAAGATAGAGCCAAATCCTTAAAAGGTAAGACACCCTTGATCACTATAAGTAAAAAACTAAGAGCTCTCATAAAATCATCCAAAGCAAATTTTGAGAGAAAAATAGCTAAAGACTCAAAAGACAATCATAAGGCCTTCTTTAGCTATGTTAGAAACCTGGGAGGAAACTCCCAGATATGCTCAGAACTAGTTCAAAATGATGTGAAGATTACTGATCCTACAGACATTGCCAACATACTGGCTGACAGGTTCAGTGCAAACTTCTCCCCTCCCCAAAGGAGAGATATCTATACCAAGCGATTGCAGCCCCCCAAACATATCCAACGCCCAAGTGAGAACTGCTCTCTCCAAAGCAAAAAACACAGCATCCATGGGACCTGATGGTGTCCCCGGCTGTGTGCTCCACGAACTCAACGAGGAATTAAACCCACAGCTAGGACAGCTGTTTAATCATAGTCTTACCTCTGGATACGTACCCAGGGAGTGGCGCACTGCAACTGTGGTCCCACTTCACAAAGGCGGTGCCTCCACCGACCCTGGAAATTACCGGCCCATTAGCTTGACAAGCCTTATCTGCAAAGCCATGGAGAGGATCATAATGGACCTCATAAATAAAGACATAGGAATTTGCAGACTTTGGATCCATCCCAGTTTGGCTTTGTCAAAGGCAGATCATGCCTTCTAAACTTGGTTGACTTTTGAAACAGTCACCAAAGCCATTGATGAGGAAAGGCAGTCCATACAGCCTACCTCGATCTGGCGAAGGCCTTGATACAATACCCCACTCGGGTATCATTGAAAAACTCATCAGCTTAAATGTTAACCCATACATCACAAGATGGGTTGCAAACTGGCTGAGTGACAGAACCCACAGGGTCAGAGTTGCTGGCGCCATGTCAGACTCAAAGCCTGTCACAAGTGGTGTACCACAGGGCCCAGTCCTGGGCCCACTCTTGTTTGGCATCTACTTTTCCAGTACAAGCAAACACAGGAGGGTTATGGCTGACAAAGTTTGCAGATGACTGCAAACTGGCGCCATAGTAGAAAACACATCTGACACAGATATCCTTCAGAAGGGTCTCACAGAAAGCGGATAACTGGTGCCAGAGCCATGGCCTAAAGTTAAATGCCAAAAATGCATAGTCATACCCTTCGGGAAAAACAAGGTTACCCCTAGCTACCAAATAGGTGGCAATCCACTGAGCACAGAAGAAGTTATCAGGGACCTGGGGACCCAGGTTGATAGTAGTCTGTCATTCGACACCCATGTAGCTAAAGTAGTTAGGAAGACCTTCTACATTGCCCACCTTATCATGAAGGGATTCTCATCTAGATCAAGGGAGGTCATAGTCTCCCTATACTCATCACTCATCAGACCAATGATTGAGTACAATGCCCCATTCGGAATGTATCTGACCCGACACTTGCAGCAGCTGGAGAGGCCACAAAAGTTCCTCACCAAAAGGATAAAGGGTCTCAAACATCTGTCCTATGCTGCCCGACTGAAAGAACTCCAGCTCTATTCAGTAAACACGCTGCTCAGAGGTGACCTTTGCCTAACATACAAGGCCATGTCAAACCCAGATTTGATGAATATGCTTCACCTCAAAAATCTAGATCCGTCAGAGCCACAAGGCGGAGACTTAAACCTCGACACGGCTATTAATAGGGCGTGCTGGAGGGATAGATTCATCACCCAAAGACTCCCTATGCTGTGGAATAAAATCCCGGTATATGTGAGGCAGAGCACCTCGCTGGCCTTGTTCAAGAGAAATCTTGACCAATGGATGGGAGATCGCAGATATACCCCAGGGATTACCTCAGTGTCACTGCTCAACAGAGGCACAGCAAAATAATGGGTATAGTTCCCCATACTAAAGGGGTGGTGCAAGCCACAAAACTATGGGCTAGGCTTGTAAATGCCCTCGGGCAGATAGCCTAGTATGAACCTATGAACCTATGAACCTATAATGGAGAAGTTTCTTCTTGGTTTGTTTTGTACTAAGTATAGGTTACATACTGGGGTTTTCTGAGACTTCGAGGGATACCATGGATTTCTATTTTTGGTTTCTTTATATTCCTATCTGCAACCCTTGTAATCCTTGTCAGACATACTGTACTCTACATCCATTGACCTTTCTAACAAGGTAGTTTCTTTTATATTGTCTTCACAAAAGCCTTGAACCCAAAAGATTTATAGAGAATAATAAAGGAAAAAGGGTTTTGCTTTGGTCTGCAAAGCACACTCTAAATCTCCTTTTGGCACCGGTCTTTTAAGTTTTGCATTATTTCTCTGAGATCTTTGACTCAAGCCTTAATTAGTCTTCATCCAAATTTCACCTGGTGGAGGTCTTCAGCTTCCATACTGTAGTAAAGTATATCACTCTGTGTATTTGGGTTCATGTCATTTGAATGAAAACTCATATGGCTGAAAAAGAAATCAGATACAATTGACAGCTCATTTGACTAAAACCTGATTTGACTAAATTACAATTAATAAAAAACATTCTATAGAACAAATATACTGAGAAAAATAAAGTTATTTTGCTGGGGCAAGCTGTCTGTGCCACCCACACTTTCTTACTTATATATAATAAGTTCATGGCCTTACATAGGTGGGGAGAAGAAAAGACACCACCACCACAACCATGTGCAGATCTGGTGGTACTATATGACAGTGGGCATTGCCCGTCCAAATGTACTCTCCTAGACTCACTACCCTAATAACTCTTTTGCTCAGAATGTCACCATCATGTATTATCTATGCACGTCTTCAGTTTTCTATCAGTTGTGATTCAGTCAAATGAGTTTTCAGTCAGTTATGTTTTCAATCATTTGTAACGGGGTTTTCAATCAAATGACCTAGAAGTTTGCTTTGGTTGATGTGTTTTACCTATACAATTGATTTAAGGTTTGTATCTGCTTTACTGTATAGATGTTCATATGTATGTGGACAGAACTCATGCCATCCACAAAAAAGACCGGCTTTTTCACTTCTTCACTAAAGAGCAAGAACTACATTTATAAAACAATTCTTTTCTTAATGATGTTCCATTTCCTTTACATTTCATTGCAAGTACAGCAGTTCTCTGCAGTACAAATACATTCCATCATAACTATCACCACATCTATACCCTTCAGAAATGCTGCATTAGACAAAATCTGTGGTGTGGTTACTTGGTCATCCTTAAATAACCAAGACCTACTTCCATAAAACACAGAGATAATGCTTTGACTGCATTCCAGATAACCTGAATTTGAGTAGGGCTCAGGTGCTTTCAGAGCTGGACAGTAGAGGCTGGGCTTTATCAACTAACGCAAGCTCTTGCTCATCCCGAGAAAAGGTAGTGGTGATCTGGTGAGTTGACTGCCACCCATAAGAGGAGGCTTATAGGTTACAAAGATGCAGCCAAAAGCCAGATGAACTTGATGCTCTTGAAGCAGTGAAGGAGGTTCTGTCTGTGCATATCTGGGCACACACACACACACACACACACACACACACACACACACACACACACACACACACACACACACACACACACACAAAACAGACAGATGTGCATGTAGGAGGCCTCAGAGCGGTGCAAGTACTAATGTCAACTATCATAATGAATGATGGATCACATGCAGGCTTCATAAGCTGGGTGAAAGTATGACAGCTTTGACATCCCTTGTCTGTCACCTGAGCTAGTGAATGGTGGTCACTGGTATCTGATAGGGAAGAAATGGGCCAGGATTATCTGGAGGTCAGCTGATGGTTGGCAGGTGGGGAGAATACATACATAGAGAAAAAAAGAATGCCTTTGCAGAGCAGCATTAGCTGGGTATATTTTCTAGGACAGGGTATTTTTCCAGGGAACAGTAATCAAGGTTATTCTCCCACAGGGTGACCACCCAAGAGTATAAGCTAAAGACGTTTTCACTAATAATTTTCCTACAGACAAAATTCTGCGATATCAGATATATAAGCTAGGGGTACTTAAAAAAGAATGCTGCAGTATGAGACCCCGCCCATTGTCCATACCCTGCCATGTATTCAGTTCCTTTTTTCATAGGTTCATAGGAGATTACTAGGCTAACAGCTTAAGACCCCTTGCAGACCTAGCTAATATAACCTGAACTAATATATGGCCAG
The DNA here is from genome assembly GCF_019279795.1 of Protopterus annectens. NCBI lineage: Eukaryota > Metazoa > Chordata > Ceratodontiformes > Protopteridae > Protopterus > Protopterus annectens. The sequence goes on from NC_056737.1 coordinate 1,259,390,156, forward strand.
GAGGGGCAAAAGGATAACTTGTGTTTGTGTCTATGCCTTGAGTATCTTCCAGATTGCCCCTGACCATAAGGGATATAGGTGATACTCCAGGTGTAAATTTGTGATTCCACATCCATTGATCCAAACTGCCTTTGGAGAGGGCCAGGGAAGGGCTCTAATAATGTGAATAGGAAGCCTGTTCCAAAGAAGGGACAATTTCTGAGACATGTATTTGTCTCTCCAGCATGTTTTGTTTGGGTCACTGACTAAGTTTAGATTGGGTGACCCTCTTCCTGTTTGACTTACAGATGTGCAGCAGCTCCATCATGGGTGGAATTGTGAGCGTCTTGTAGGTCAGGCATGGGTCACCCCTTAATAGTTGGTAGGAGGCAGAGTAAAGGGATAGGTCTTTTAGTCTATCTGCATAGGACATTTTGTTTACACCCTGTATTTTCCATTAGGCAAGTAAAGGGATAGGTCTTTTAGTGTACCCGCATAGGACATTTTGTTTCCACCCTGTATTTTCCATGTTAGGAACCTCTGAGGTTGCTCTGACTGCTGTCAAATACATACCAAGTAGTGCATTATACCCAATTAATGGTCTAATGAGGGCTGAGTACAGCAGGACTATAATTTCCTTGGATCTGGATTCCAACCTTTTACTTATAAGTTGCGCCACATAGAAGGACTTCCTCACCACTGTGGACATACGGCAGTCAGTGTTCAGGCTACTATCTATCTATGTACCTAGATCTCTCACCCTTGAGTCTACTCTTAGGGATGTGCTATTGATGCTGTAATTTGCAGGGCTATTTGACTTCCCAAAGGGGAAGATAATGCATTTTTTCACACTTAGTTTCAGTCTATTGTTCTGGCACCAAATATTTGTCTGATCTACACCCTCATGAAGGATATCAGTGATTGCCCCCAGCTTTTAGTCATTGAAAAACTTTGTCAACTAGAGGCCTTCCACATTAGCCTTGACTTCAGGACAAGTATATTCCAAACAGGAGTGGCCCTAGCACTGAGCCATGTGGCACACCACAAGTAACTGGCATCTTGCTGGAACTGGATCCACAGACTTTAACCACGTGTCCTGTCTGTGAGCCATTTGGCTATCCATGTGATGATGTAGGGATTTATGCTCAGTTTTGTAAGTTTATTTACAGTACCTGAGTGGAGAATTATGGCAAATGCCTTAGCCAGGTCGAAGTAGATAGTATGTACTGTTTAACCCTCATCCATGGCTTTAGTTACTTTCACAAAGAAATCTGTCTGATTTAGCAAGCATAACCTGCCTTTGACAAAGCTGAATTGGATGTTATCGAGTATTTGGAGGTTTCCTTTGTCATTATTTATCAGGTCCATGATTATTCTTTCCATGGCCTTACATATAAGACTAATCAAACTTATGGTTCTGTAATTCCCTGGGTCAGTAGATGGTCCCCTTTATGCGGAGGGATGACTGCTGCTGTCCTCCACTTTACTGGGACAAAGCCAATCTGGAGGCTATGGGTAACAGAGATCCTAATAGTCCTGATTTATGCTGTTTAAGAGGCAACCTGGTATATCATCAAGTCCCACTGAAGCCATGTTTTTAGCTTTAGAGAGTGCAGTGACAACCTGTTCTTTTGTGATAATTGGTGATGGAGGGTTTTTCTTAGGGAAGAACTGGGGCTGATGGGGAGGTGGAATTATTTGAGCTGAATTTGTCACCCATCAGATTTGCTGCATCTTCTGGCTGAATATAGGTAGTGCCATCTACAACTAATTCTGCATATTATTGGGTGGTGCCCTTAAAACTACAGGCATAGCTGAAAAATGCCTTATGGTTATCGTTAGCTTTGGAAGCTATTTTTATGCAAAGTCTGCTTTCAGAGACTTGACTAGTTCCCTAATTCACTTGTTTAGACCAAGGAGGGACTTTTTGCTCTGTTGTGCACATTCCCTCTTATTTCGTGACAGGATTTCTTTTCTTTTTTGTACAACCTATTAATACCAGGGGTCCATCAGGGTAGCTTGTTTTTGCAGTTTACCTGGGTTTACTTCTGTCTGGTGCTGCTGTTTCTGTGCAGTTGTTTATATGGTCATACAAGGCTTTTGTGTACACCTGTACATAAGTTTCTGTGTTTTCTAGATTTGGGAGAGCTTGGAAACTAGCTATGCCGTCCCATTATAGGGGGTAATTTGCCATAGATATGTTCTTAAAGTTATTGGTGTTATGTGGGGGGGGTGACTAGTTTTACCTTTACTTCAAGGGAGACCATTTTATGATCTGATCATACCAGTGAGGACATCACACTAAGGGGGATGCAGTGCTCTCTCATATTTGTGAGTACCAGATCTAGGATATTTGTTCCCCTAGTGGGAGTGCAGACTAGCTACTCCAGGGCATTTGAATTTACAAAGTAAAAATACACATAAATACACAAAATCATACTCGGAGGCTCTAAATAAAAACCTGCAAAAGAGACCTCCAAAGCAGGCACCCAAAAAATCTGCACCTCCCATCACAAACCAGACAACACATAAAACACAAAATCAGTGTGCCGCACAATCACAGCCCTTAAGGTGAAATAACATACCTAACACACTAGTAATAGGTGACTCTATAGTCAGGCACACTGACGTCCCACTCACTAGGCTGGACAAGGAGGTTACTGTTAGCTGCCTGTCGGGAGCCAGAATCTGCCACATAACACAAGCACCCAAGTCACTCCAGAGCAAGTACAAATATGACTCTGTCATTGTTCATGTTGGTGTGAATGACCTGAGACGTACCTCCCTGGACTACATGAAAAGAGACATGGAAGAGCTCTCTGATCATGTAGCCCAGACAGGTATGACCCCGACCCTGAGTAGCATCCTGCCCTCACCAAGAATGATACCTCAATATAAATAAAAAATTATCAATTTCAACAACTGGCTAAGCTTCTGGTGTCATTCAAAGGGGATCCAGTGTCTGTCAGCCTGGGATGACATGCTCGCAAAGCCTCATTGCTTCACAAGAGACGGTTTGCATCTGTCACCTCTAGGCTTTCGAATACTAGCCAAAGCTCTTGCTGCCCCCATAGTGCCTTTTTAGGCAAGGCTCAAACGTCAAACCCACCTCCGTAAACAGCACAAATAAAAAAATGAGGGTTATGTTACTCAACGCCAGGAGTCTAAATCTCAAAATGCACGTGCTCGAAGTATGGAGACCATCAACATCTGTGCAGTAACTGAAACCTGGTTCAAGGCTCCACAGAGCATCCCAGCACTACCGGGCTACAACTCATACCACACATTTCAGCCACAGAACATGGACCGAAACACAAAAAGAGGGGGTGTATCCATATTCATCAAGCATACCTACACCTCCAGGTTAGAGGTGCAGCATGATACCTCTGAGATCATCCATGTGCAACTAACATCGGTAAAATCTGCAATGCAAATAGTGGCCTGCTACAGATCACCCTCCATGACCCAGGACCACCACTCCACCTTTCTAGAGACACTGGAAAACATGACGGTCCTACCGAACACCCTGATATTGGGCAATTTCAATTACCCTACCATTAAGTGGGAAAACATCTCAAGTACAAACTCCCAGGTCCAGCACTTCCTGGAATTTATCAACTCAAATGCCCTGGATCAGCTGGTAAACTCCCCTACCAGAGGTGAAAACATATTGGACCTGGTCATCACCAAAATGGGCGACAGGTGTTCCGCACCGGAGGTCAACCTGTCACTGGTTAGATCAGACCATAAACTAATCACTCTGGATGTCCAGACCACACCACCACCCCCAACCAAGGAAACCACAGTGAAAAACTTTTCTATAGCAAATTTCACCTTACTTAAGACAGAGGTGGTAAGTTTCACAGCCCCCATGCTAAAGGATAACAGTGTCCAAGATGCAGGAACCTTTACAAATGCACTCTATGAGCATCTACAAGGATGCATGGATCGTGCCATCACTAGCAAAACCAAGACTCACTTCCCTAAGAGAAGGAAACCAGTCTGGTGGACCCCTGCCATAAACAGGCTATACAATAGAAGGAGGAAACTAGTTCAGAAAAAAGCAAATCCCAAGAAGGAAAGACATCCCTGATCAGTATCAGTAAGAAACTAAGGTCCCTCATAAAATCATCCAAGGCTAACTTTGAAAGAAAAATATGCCAAGGATTTGAAAGATAACCACAAAGCCTTCTTTAGCTATGTGAAGAATCTAAGTGGCAACTCACAGATATGCTCTGAGCTAGTGCAAAATAGCAGAAAATATACTGAACCTACTGATATTGCCAACATCCTGGCAGATAGATTCAGTGCAAACTTCACCCCCCTCTCACCCCCAAAAGTGCCCACAACAATACTGGAAAAGTGTAGTGTCCCGGAAATCACAGATGCACAGGTGAAAACAGCCCTTTCAAAAGCCAAAAGCACAGCGTCAGTGGGACCAGATGGTGTCCCAGGCTACGTCTTGCACGAACAACAGAACAAACTAACCCCCCACCTAAACACACTGTTTAACTTCAGCCTCTCCACAGGCTACGTGCCCACAGAATGGCGCACAGCAGCGGTTATTCTGCTCCACAAAGGAGGGGCCACAACTGACCCTGGTAACTATATCGCCCCATAAGTCTGACTAGCCTGGTCTGCAAGACTATGGAGCGCATCATCATGGAACTCATTAACAAAGGCATTGGGAATCTCCAAACACTTGACCTGAACCAGTTCAGCTTTGTTAAGGGCAGAACATGCCTCCTAATCCTGGTTGACTTCTTCAAGACAGTCACCAAGGCCATAGATGAGGGGATGGTTGTTCACACAGCCTACTTTGACCTCGCCAAGGCTTTTGACACCATTTCCCACTCAGGAATTTTAGAAAAACCAACCAGCCTGAACATAAACCCCTACATCACGAGATGGGTTGCCAACTGGCTTACAGACAGAACTCACACTGTAAGAATAGCAGGCTCCAGGTCCGACTCTAAACCAGTCACAAGTGGTGTTCCACAAGGCTCAGTCCTGGGACCCCTACTGTTTGGCATATACTTCTCAGAAGTACAGGCAAACACGGGAGGACTATGGCTAACCAAGTTTGCCAATGACTGCAAACTGAGAGCCATAATTAACTCTTCGGCTTACACGGACATTCTCCAAAAGGGCCTTACTGAGACAGACACCTGGTGTCAAAGTCATGGTCTCAAGCTAAATGCCAAAAAATGCATAGTCATCCCATTTGGGAAAAACAAAACACCCATGAATTACCACATAGGTGGCAGCCCCCTTAATACAGAAGAGGTAATAAGAGATCTGGGGACCCAGGTAGATAGTAATCTCTCCTTTGACAATCATATTGCCAAAGTAGTTAGGAACTCCTTCTATGTAGCCCATCTAATTACTAAAGGGTTCACATCTAGAAATAAAGAGGTTATAGTGCCCCTCTACTTGTCACTCATCAGACCCATCATAGAGTACAATGCCCCTTTTGGGATGTACCTCACAAGACACTACCAACAGCTGGAGAAACCACAAAGGTACCTCAACAAGAGGATTACTGGCCTCAAACATATGTCTCTGTACTCAGTGGCATATCGCTTACTCAGAGGTAATCTATGCCTGACTTACAAAGCCATGTCCAACTCAGAATTGATAGACATGCTCCACCTAAAGACATCCAAGTCACTGCGAGCCATTCACTCTAGTGAGCTAAACCTCACCACAACAATAAATAGAACATGCTGGAGGGATATATTCCTGTCACAGAGACTCCTCATGCTTTGGAACAAAATTCCTAACTACATTAGGCAGAGCCCCTCACTAACACTCTTCAAGACAAACCTTGAAGAGTGGATGGGTAATGGGTAACAAAAAATGCACCCCTGGGATCACTTCATTGGCTCTTCTTTACAGAGGCTCAGTTAATTAATCAATGGGGTGGCGAAAGCTGACACACTCTGGCTAGGCTTATAAATGCCCTCGGGCAGATAGCCTAGTACCTACCTATGAACCTTTGAACCTAAGAAATCTTTGGGCCTGCATGTTGGTGGTTGTGTATGCCTTCCAGTTAATGGAGGAGCAGTTAAAATCACCCAGGAGTATGGTTTTGAGCTGGATGGTGAGTGCTTCTAATAATTTCAGGTATGATGTATGAGTTTCCTGGTTCATGGTGGGGGAGCAAGTATATGGTAATGGACTTTTCCCATGGTTAGTTGGACATGGAGTAACTCAAGCATGTCATATTGTTTGACCAGGCTTGAGGTATGCTTATCCTTTATGTTGATAGATATGCCTCCACCTTTTGTTCTTTTATGTTCAGTGGATGGTCAGAACATATGAAAGGCATTATAGCCATGCACTGCCAGACTGCTTTCTGTGGCTTTGAATCATGTGTCAGTGACTGCATAGATATCAGCATTCTCCAGGGTGAGGAGAGCTTCCAGGGATAGCAAATTCGTGTTGAAACTCCTAGCATTGAGCAGTAACACCCTTAGCCTGTCCTGAGTAGATTTTTTTTTTATGTTGGAAGGTTTGTCTACTTGGCAATGCCTAAAAAAGGCACAATAGAGGTGGATAATGTTTTGGCCAATATTGCAAAGCCTAGCGGTAACAAGTGAAAAAACATCCCTTGAAAAGCAGAATGGCCTGTCAGCATGTCATCCCAGGCTGACAAGTATTAGACCCTTTTGGAATGACAGCAGTAGCTAATTCAATTGTTAACATCTATCATTTCCTGCTGGTATTGTGGCATCATATTTGGAGATGGTAGAATGCTAGCCTCATACACATATTCAGAGAGATCAATCATGTCTTTCTTCATATAGTCCAAGGAGATACATCTCAGGTCATTAAGTGACCTGAGTGCTTGCATGATCCTGAACCCTGACAGGCAACTAACTGTAACCTCCTCCTTATCCAGCCTGGTAAGAGGAACATAAGTGTGTCTAACAATGGAGCCTCCTATGCTCATTGGGTCATGGTGTGTTTTGTCTTGGGGGCTTGCTAGTTGAGATAAGGTGTGGCTTTATGTTTTGTGATGGAAATTGTCTTGTTTGTATGCATATGGAGTTTCTGAGGACTGCACCTGAGAGGCCTTTGAAGTTTGGGTAAGTTAGATGTAAGCACCTCCACATATGGGGGTCTATGTGTATGGTCCTTGGTGAATGTGGTGAGTGGTGTGTGTGAGTGTCCGACAACCTATTTGTTGCTTTTTTGTGTCTTTATGTAAGAGTCTAGCTTCCAGAGTCAATGTGTAACTACATCTCCCACATACTGTATTTGTCTGTTTGAGAATTAAGTGGTTGTCAGTGTACAGATGGCAATTGGTACATTGCCTCAGGGTGCCCATGTCCACCAAGCTGGATGCAGAGGTAGCAGGAAAGTGCCCATCCATAGTTGCAGGTCCTAATGTGTACTTGCAAGGCATAGGAGTTGAGGGTGTTTATAACTGGATGAGGGAACAGAGTTTACTTGGTGTGATCTGCAGCTAACCTAACCACTGATGCTGCTGCCCAGTGCCCAACCCAGATGCTGTCTGAGCAGAGATAGTCCTGGGTGCTGTAATAAGATAAGGTAGATCTAAATAGTCCTAACTAAATATGTAACTGCTACTGGCCATGCAAACTAGTTGCCCTGTGCGTAACATGGAACTGAGGTAAAGTTCCAATATGTTTTTTATAGGTAAATTTCAAATTCTGGTGATACCACTGCTGTGTGAAGAGCAGCTTTGAGCAAACATGAGGCTTATATACAATTAGAAAAAAGCAAGGTTTATACTAATTATGCCCTAAGGCCAAACAGATAAGAACACAATGAGCTTTCCACCTACAATTCCCAGCTCAAATAGGAGAAATCAGCCCTTTCCTGCTACAAGCCACAAGAGTGCAGACTTTGATCCTCTTAATGTGAAATGACTGGTTTGGAGCCCAAGTGTTGAGGAAATATAAACGGATGCCTAATACTAACTAAGAAACACCAGATACAATGTATTTCACTACAGAATAGTAGCCCTTACAGCAGTTGAAAATGCAATTTTTAACTTTAAAGAAGTGCAAAAAAAAAAAAAAAAAAAAAAAACAAATGATATATTTGGGCAACCAATGTCCACCAGCCATTAGCTCTCTCATGACCAATGGGTCCATTCATTCCCCTTTGTGGAAAGAACCAGTTATGGAAGAGAGTCTTCCAGACAGCCATCAAGATTTTTGTATGCCCTGACTTCCCATCCTTCTAGTATTTGACATAGATGGCATACAACTGTCCAGATTTGTGACCCATATCTTTGGTCCATTCCTCATAAAATTTGTAGTTTTCTGGATTTTTGAGGCAAGATAATGAGGACTGAATTCACTAAATGAGAGGAATTTGAGTTTCAGACTTCATATCCTTCAGAAAATGCATGGTAACACAAGACCCTTTATTCTAGCATCTTTCTACATTTGTAAGGGCAATATTTAAAAACTGACCCAATTTTTGGGGCTTTGTCACCCCATTATTTTTGGCTTTGTCCAGATTTTTTGTGCCAAGAGATTGAGAGCTATGCACACGATACCAGCCCCTATATATGCAAACTACTGTATATGCTCATTTTCCACTATGGTGTATAATGCTGAGAGCTATACACAAAATGCCAGGCCCTGTATATGCACACTACTGTGTATGCTCAGTTTCAACTATGGTATATAATGCTTGGAGCACATACCTCGTATCACAGCCCATTCTCTGCTGGGGGTCCACCTTTTGTACCTCATAAAACCCAGCCTCCATTAGCCATCAGTGCAGAAGATGGCCTTTCTGCCTCCCAAGGATGGGTAAGCTAGTGTTAGTAACTGACTGTCATTCTTCCTCCATGACTTCTACATTACCCAGTCTAATAGGTAATCTCAGGTCACCTGGGCCACAGTAAAGATTTTATCCTTCTGTGCCTCTGGCCTGAATTTATTTTTCTATAGTTTCATCTATATATAGACATTTTTCAATCGGTCCAGAATGAGAAAGAGTCAGGACAGGGCAGTGCACTGTGGGACATGGGAGGTGGTGACTTATAGGTTCATAGAATTAAAACTCCTACCTAACTAATACATCACACTACAGCATTACACAGTTACACTATCATCTGTATGAGCTTCCTGCAGATGGACTTTCTCAAAGATGTCGTATTGTGGCATGCACTCTCGCACTACATTTTAAAATAATGCATGTTAGTTTATAAATGTCTTATTATACCAACAACCCAGAGAACTAGCACATGAATGACAAGTAAATATTATAATGCATTTAAATAAAAATTCAGTGGCATTTGTTTTACAACAAAAAAAAAAACATTTATCCTGGAAAAACCGATAACTCCAATGTGTCTACAAAATTAACGTTTCAATGAAAATTGTGTTTTGAGTTTAAGAAAAGTATACACCTTCATCAAAAAATATAATGTTTACAGCAGTCTACCAGACTGTTTCCAACATGCTTGAGAATCTGGTACAAATCAACAGACTTTTAGACTCAATGAAGTCATTTTTGCATAAACTGTTTACTGACTGAAAAGTGCTGCTTTTTCTTCTCTTGTCTAATAAGATCTTTAAAGGTTAACAAAAGCTATTTCTGCAAAGATGTGGATCCATTATGCAGATGTATAGTGTTGTTTTAGGCCAAAGATGGAATTTGGCCACAAAGCTTGGGTTGTGATTATTTTAACTACTGCTACTAAGTGTGTGGCTTGGAGGTCAGTTAATCAGCATTTATTGAACTTTTTTCAGTTGATTGTCTGAGAAAGTACAAAATATTTCTTGGGACTAACGCTTTCAGATGTGTTTTTCTTAGATTGTGTCTATCACAGGCATAAAGCATATGCCTCATAAGGTATTATTTTGGTAAGCACTGTTTACATATCCATTTTTATTGTACTGGCTGTGTGACAGTTTACAATGTGTATAAGCAGACAGCTGTCGAAATGAATCACTCTTTTTCCGAAGCATCTTACCCGAGTAAAAAATAAACAGTGTTATTGGTCCAATGAATAAATAATACAATTTATTTTTCAGTTGCATACATTGCTTTGCCAAACAGATTCAGATTACATGATTAACATCTAATTACATCAGGTCCCATAAGGAATGCTCTTAATGGCAACAGTCAGTAATTTCTCCTTTAGATTTGAATTATCTACCCTCACCATCTTCCTCACTCACCATGGCAGGCTGCAGCTATTAAATTGTTTTATATTTTACTATTTTTATTACTGCATTGCTCTATTCTCTTAGTTTATGTCCATTTGGACTGCATCATTCCCTTAAATATGTCAATAAAGTAAAGATTAATAAAGTGTGATCTGAAAATTATGGTATTGCTCTCACTTTTGCTACCTGTCTGTCTCTCTCTCTGTCTACTCTCTTTCTCTCACTCTTTCTGTTTACTTCTACCCATCATATGCAAAATTAGGATGCAATAACTAAGAAAAGGTTACTCAAGGGTCTCACTAGCATGGCACAATACAAAGACTGCCCATTATCCACTCAGATAAACTGCTTCACTTGGGAAAAATCAGAAGCCAATCAAAGCACTTTTAGAGGTCTGGCACAAGATGCTGATGACCTTTGAGGAAGACAGTTTACTACTCCTTGACAGTTATCCATTCAACACAGAGCCACATATATGGCAATACTTCAGAGCAGTTAAGAAATACAGATTGAAGGACTAAATGGGATATTTGGCATTGCAATTGCTTATTGCTTATTACATTGGTAGAAAAGTGATCAAAACACTGGACAGTTCGAAAGAGTGTGGCTAAAGTATGATCAGACAGGTTCTGATGGTTGGAACGCAGGGGATTAAAACACATAGAAAAAAAAATGAAATTGCCACTAGTTTGCTACTTGCACATTCCTGTAGCAAGAGTAGAAATGCCACTGGAGGCCTAGGTAATAGATCAGGCATTCATTTATTTAGCTAGCTTGTTTGGATATATGTGGGACAGAAACTTGCCAAGTTACCAAAATGTAATGTATGCGTGTTGCAGTATGTCATTGTTTGATACTGACAAGTAATCAATGTTTGTGCCACTGTTCAAGACAAAGACATGATGCTATATTATCAACAAATATAGAGGATGATAAGAAAAAAAAAAAACCTCTAAACACCTAAATGACAGAACAACAGTGAGGAGAGAGAGTTACAGTGACAGGGAGGCCAGAGGGCATACACGAAGGTACCGAAGAAGTGAGTGGATTAGTTAGTTATAGCAAGGGCAGTACTAGCAGGAAAAGTGTACTAAAAATGGATTTGCAGAATATATTTAGAAGTCATGGATAGTAAGTTTGAAGATAATTATGAAGTCCCATAACTAATGGAAGCCACAGGTAAATTGTCAATCTCACAGTGAAATGATAACATAAAAAACAGATTTGAACTACCAAGACTGAATGTAGTGAAAGAGTGTGTGTGACTTTTTTATTGTTGCCTAAGAAAGAAATTGCTCAGAATAAACTGGAGGCATTTGTTCAGAATAAATATATTATATAGCGACTCTGTCAATTTTCAGAGACTGTATTGAAGATGCTTATAGTTTACATTACAGATGATGCATATATGAAGGAAAACTCTCAAGCATTCTTCTCAGCTATCCAGATTTTCACAGAATGTTTAGATTTTTGCCTCTTATTTTTGATCTGTTCCTCACAGAATTTGTGGTTTTGGGGCAAATCATTTAGGACTAAAGTTCATAGGTTCATAGAAACATATGTTCATAGATTACTGCTAGGCTGACTGCCATTGTGAATCATTTTAAACCTAGCTAATTACCCCATGTAAGAATCAAACCCTGCACCTTGTGTTTATAAGGTAAAAAAAAGTAACCATTACGCCAAGCTTCCCAGCTAAATAATGATAGACATTTGAATTTCAAACTTCACATCCTTCAGAAAATGCATGCTAATGCAAAACTTGTTATTCTTACAACTTTCTAAGTTTAGAGGACCAGTATTTAAAATCATCTGTGCCTATGTTTTTGCATTTCATCCAATTATTTCTGTCTTTGATGAGATTTTTTGTGCTAAGAGGTTACAACATATAGAATGGATGGAGGAGTAGTGCAATAGTTGCATTGTTGCCTCCCAGCAAGAGGTTCTCCGGTTCAAATCCTGGCTGGGGTGTCTTTTTTTGTGGAGTCTGCATGTCCTCCCTGCATTCATGTTAGTTTCCTCCCATGTCACAAAGACATGCATCTGGAAGGTTTCTTGCTGGGCCTCCCCTGAAAATTATCTTCATTCCAAGTCGGACTTTTCCAGTAAACAAATGTTAAATAAAATAAACCTCAAGTGAGGAAAAAAAATAGCAAGTTCTGTAACGCACATCAAAATGCTACTGTCATTTAGAAGCCTAAACACATTGCAATAAAGTAATAAACATAAGAAGAGGTGACAAACACGAACAGCAGAATGGGTCAATAATTAATTTATTAAAATAAAAAAGTGAGCACTTTCGTGTTTCCAAAACACTCCTTCAGACTTTTAACAAATTGATTAACTGAACATGGCTCTTTTATATTCAAATCATCAAGTAAACACTCTGCCCCAGTTAAATATGCAAACAAGCAATTCACAATTAAAGCCACATTCAAAAACAAGTATGTGCAAGCAAATGCATAAGTTCCTAATAAAAACTATCCGTAGTAAAATAAAAACACAACATATATAAACCTAAAATATGTACATATATGAAATGTACATATGTTCATGAATTCACAAACTTTTTTATATAAAAAAATGTGTATGTCAAATATAAATAAATAAATAGCAGAGTCAAGGAAAGAATCAAACCTGTGACAATCTAAAGTGTGGCCAACAGATGGCATTACTCAATCTCAGAGAATATATATGTACTTTATATATAGGATGTGTTAAAAATAATAAAAAAACGCATATAAAAAATGTATACAGAAATAATTAAAAAATGCATACTGAAATAATTAAATTTAACTTTCACATATATAAACAAAATGATAAATATCACTGGTAAAATACAAAATAATCAATGCTTGAGTCATCTACTAAAAAAGGTTTAAGTAAAATGTTATTATTTAGACCGTAAGTTTTGTCACCCTGCATCCTTATAATCCATTTTGTTTCTTTCTTCTCTGTCAAGTTCTTCAAATTGCCTAATCTATCGCTACAATGAATAAGCTCTATAACCAGAAATAAAAACTTATGTGTGGATCCATTCATGAGTATATGTCTAGCTAGTGCATTGCTTTCATCTTCTTTCTTTATTTATAGCATATAAATGCCCTCTAACTCGGTCCTTTAATGTGCGGTTGGTCTTACCTATATAGAAAGCGGGGCATTTATTACAAGAAGCTAAATAGACCAGATCCCTGGTTTTACAATCTGCATAGTGTTTGAATTCATATTTAATATTAGTAGTAGGATGTATAAACTTATTATTAACCCTTTGTGAGTTTTTCAACATTGCAATAAAGCACACATAATGTTAATATAAAATATTGAATCAACCACAACAGAAAATCAGAAAAGTCCATTAAGACAACTACCCACTTTTTATTACACACGATTATGCTCACACTAAGTTTACACAAACAGACATAAGCAGAACTAGCGAAGATGATACAAGTACAATCACGGTGGAAAAAATGTGACAGTTTTAAGAAGAACATTATTGTACTCAAAATGGCTTACTAGAGACATATGACAGATCAGCTTTATGTATGCATGCATGTATTTAATATTGTACAAAGGATGTAGGATACCAGATTACAGTACAACCATAAAGAACTCTGTCATAAACTAGAGGTGTCAGATTTCTTTACGATACAGGCATATGTCTGATACCACTTTATCAAAAGTTAATGATTCCCATTTTACACAGAAATATTTCTGCACATAATATGCGATAATAAAACTATTTGATGCTTTGTTGCATTTCTGAACATTACTTAAATAAAAAAACACATTACTATATTTTGAATGTTTTCAGTTATTGAAACATTTCAAAAACATTTCACATCAAGCAGAAGTAGGAAAATATTGTTTCAGTAGAGGCATATTCACTAAATGCAATTCAAATAAACACTCTTCAGTCCTTGGTGTTGTCTGACTACTTGGCTGGCTTTCTTAATATTCTTTCATGGAGTATTTGGAAGAGCTGGTGGTCTACTTTGGATGCTGATGTGCTGCCTTTCTCACTTATCTTTCTTGGAGTACTTTGGAGAGATGATGGTCTACTTGTGATGCTGATATACTAGAAGTTATTACAGATAAGTGTCCATCAAACAGTTAGTCGCAATGTTCTGGACACAGATGACCATGCTTTTCACCTACTGCTATCTCTGGAGTTGTATCTCTCTAGAAATTTGTCTGACTACCATTAGAATCACATCTCTGCCTTTTTGGCTACGATCATCTGTAATGTGAACTGTAAGCATCTTTAATGCAGTCTCTGAAATTGACATAGTCATTATGTAATATATTTCTTTTGAACAAATGTCTCCAGTTTATTCTCAGCAATTTATTTCTTGAGTAACAATGACAAAAATCATAAACAGTCTTTGACAACTACTCCTTGTGGCTGTTTTTTGTAGAAACTGACTGCACTGTCATATACTGCTGTCTCTAAATGAAGATGACCTTTGTGTAGAGTGATGTTCATTTATCCTCTCATTAGTGAAATTTGCAGGTGAAATAATGAAGAAGAACAGGTATATATACTATGCTTTAATCTACACTTTAGCAATAGGTGAGATGGCAAAAGACTTATATTTTGCAAGGCAGCATTGCTATATTCCGGCAAAGAAAAGCACACATAAAAAGGCACTATTAATGTTCTTTGGGTTTTTTCATGATGTTTTGTATTGTTTATATTGCCATCTTTATGTTGACTATCAGAGTATATAGGTAGTTTGTATTAGAGGTCATGTGTTGAAATTCCAGCTGTTCTGAAAATCACTGGACTCCATCCTTGTAAACTGCACAACATTGTGTAATATTACCACATCAAGAATCGTATCCTGAAAATACAGTGTTAAGTGCATTGACCACATTAGTGTTTATAGCATTTATTAACTTTATGACCTTGGAAGGTTTGAAAAAAAAAATCAGCATATATCAAGTTCTCAAAGTTATGAAAGTAAAACAAGTCTGCTCCTATTTTACTCCGTGGTCATCCGTGAATTTAATAAGGATTTTTTTTTCTCTTTGATCATTGTTAGGCTTTGAAATGCACACTCAACAGTCCTGAACCTCTTGTTCTGCTTCAGCTCTTTTCTTTGCACTTCACATTTCCTAAGTGTGACCCAAATTCTTGCCAGTGTGCATCTTCTTAGCTGACTGGGTAATATTATTTTTTCTGCTTCATACACCAGGCCTTGAACACAACTCAGTTATTCTTTAATAAAAAGAATGTCTGCATTTCTTTAATCGCAGTAACTCCTCTTCTGACCAAAACTTCATTGCCAAATCTCAAAGCATTCTCATCACTCAAACTTTCCTAGTGCATTGTCAAAAGAGTGTCAGCTTCTTTTCAGTCATACATATCTGTAGAATTACACAGTTTATTTCCATTTCATCTTCAGACAAATTCATGTGCTGCTGTGATAGATATGAATTACTTATTGTGTCTGGTATATGCATTGCTACAAACATTGACTTGCATCAAGCAGACAAAATGTATCGCCCCCGGCATGGCAGACACCACTTCTTCAATGGTACATGTAGATGGTGTTCCTTTTTGAAGTTTTATCAAGCTCTTGTGGATCTCTACACTTTTGAGTTTTTATAGGTTCATAGGTTCATACTAGGCTATCTGCCCTAGGGCATTTATAAGCCTAGCCAGAGTATGTTTGGCTTTCGCCACCCATTTTAAATTAATTTTGCTATGCCCTTTTTCGAGGTTAGTATACTGTGCCTCTGTCTAACAGTGACACAGAAGTGATACCCGGGGTAAACCTACGATCTCCCATCCACTCATCAAGATTCCTCTTGAATAGAGTCAATGAGGGACTCTGCCTAACCTGGACTGGGATTTTATTCCAGACTGAAGGGAGCCTCTGGGTTATGAATCTGTCCCTCCAGCATGTCCTATTTATTTCAGTGCTGAGGTTCAAGTCTCTCGAGTGTGTAGCTCGATGGGATTTAGATTTTTTGAGGTGCAGCATGTCCCTTAATTCCGGGTTGGACATGGCTTTATATGTCAGGCACAGGTCGCCTCTGAGCAGGTGGCATGCCACTGAGTAGAGCTGGAGTTTCTTTAACCGGGCAGCATATGGCATCTGTTTGAGCCCTTTGATCCTCTTGGTGAGGTACTTTTGGGGTCTTTCCAGTTGCTGCAGGTGTTTGGTAAGATACATCCCAAAAGGGGTATTGTACTCAATTATGGGCCTGATGAGGGATGAGTAAAGAGACACGATGACATCCCCTAATCTAGATGTGAATCCCTTCATGATTAGGTGGGCTATATAAAATGTTTTTCTAACCACTTTGGCCACATGGTTGTCAAATGAGAGATTGCTATCAATTTGGGTCCCCAGGTCCCTAATTACTTCTTCTGTACTTAATGGATTACCACCTATGTGGTAATTTGTGGGCACTTTGTTTTTGCCAAAGGGGATGACTATACACTTTTTGGTGTTTAGCTTGAGGCCATGGCTCTGGCACCAGTTGTCTGTTTCTATGAGGCCCTTTTGGAGGATGCTTGTGTCGGCCGGAGAGTCGATTATGGTGCCCAGTTTGCAGTCATCTGCGAACTTGGTCAGCCACAGTCCTTCTGTGTTGGCCTGTACCTCCGAGAAATATATACCGAACAAGAGAGGTCCCAGGACTGAGCCTTGTGGGACGCCACATGTAACTGTTTTGGAGTCTGACATGGCTCCAGCAATTCTAACCATGTGGGTTCTGTCCTTGAAAAGTTTGCAACCCATCTAGTGACATAGGGGTTTATATTTAAGCTGGTGAGCTTATCTATAATGCCTGAGTGGGGTATTGTATCGAAGGCTTTTGCGAGGTCCAGGTAGGCTGTGTGGACCACCTTCCCTTCGTCAATGGCCTTGATGACTGTTTCAAAGAAGTCGACCAGGTTTAAGAGGTAGGATCTGCCCTTAACAAAGCCAAACTGGGTAGGATCCAGTGTCTGTAAGTCCCCAATATCTTTATTTATGAGGTCCATGATGATCCTTTCCATAGGTTTGCAGACCAAGCTAGTCAGGCTTATGGGGCGATAGTTTCCAGGGTCCGTTGAGGCACCACCTTTGTGGAGAGGGACCACTGTTGCTGTACGCCACTCTTTGGGTACATATCCTGTAGTAAGGCTGAGATTGAACAGTAGTTTTATGTTTGGGTTTAGCTCTTCTTGGAGTTCATGTAGGACACAGCCCGGGACACCGTCTGGTCCCACTGATGCTGTGTTTTTTGCTTTGGAGAGGGCGGCTCTTACCTGAGCATCTGAGATGTCAGGCGGGCAGCACTCTGCTGAGATAGATATTTGCCCTTTTGGTGGGGAGGGGGGGGAGAAGTTTGCACTGAACCTGTCAGCTAGGATGTTGGCAATGTCTGTGGGTTCGGTATATTTTTTGTCATTTTGGACTAATTCTGAGCATATCTGGGAATTCCCACCCAGGTTCTTAACATAACTAAAGAAAGCCTTGTGATTATCCTTAGTGTCCTGTGCAATTTTTCTCTCGAAGCTGGCCTTAGACGATTTTATGAGTGCCCTTAGTTTTTTGCTAATACTGATCAGAGATGCCTTCCCTTTTTGGGATTTTGCTCTATCATGTAGTAGCTTCCTCCTTCTATTGTATAGTTTGTTTATGGCTGGGGTCCACCAGACAAGACGCCTGCCTTTGGAGGATTGGGTCTTGGTTTTATTTGGGATTGCATGATCCATGCATTCCTGAAGGTGTTCATAGAATGCATTTATAAAGGATTCTGCAGTCTGGGCCGTATTTTTCACAGGTCTGGGGGCTTTGAAGGATTCCACCTCGGTTTTGAGGAGTGTGAAATTTGCTTTAGAGAAGTTTTTCACTGTGGTTTTCTGAGCAGGGGGTGGGGTCAGGATGTGAATATCCAGTGAGATCAGTTTATGGTCTGATCTTACCAGTGAGGGATACACTTCTGGTCTGGACCATAGAGTCCCCATGTTGGTGATGATCAGGTCCAGCATGTTTTCCCCTCTTGTGGGAGTGGTAACAAGTTGTTCCATAACATTTGAGTTTATGAATTCTAGGAACCTTTGGGCTAGGGTGTTGGAGCTAGAGTAATGCTCCCAGTCTATGTTTGGGTAGTTGAAGTCACCCAATATAATGGTGTTTGGAGATACCTTCATATTTTCCAGTGTTCTCAGGAAGGCCGAGTGAGGTTCCTGGGTTTGGGAGGGTGGTCTGTAGCAGGCTATAAACTGGAAGGCAGTTTTACCCACTGTTAGTTGCACATGGATAGTCTCTGATGCTTCGTGCTTTGCCACCAACCTGGAGGTGTGGGTATCTTTGATGAATATCGATACTCCCCCTCCTTTTGTGGTTCGGTCCAAGTTTTGGGGCCGAAAAGCATGGTATGAGGTATAACCTGGTAGTGCTGGGGTGCTCTCGGGAGCCCTGAACCAGGTTTCTGTTACTGCACAGATATCGATGTTCTCCATGCTAAGGAGAGTTTTGAGTACGTGCAGCTTGAGGTTTAGACTTCTGGCGTTGAGTAGCATTACTCTTAGTTTCTTATCCCTTGTGATACCTATGGAGGTGGGTTTGTCTTTTGAGCCTTGCCTAAAAAAGGCACTATGGGGGTAGCAAGAGCCTTTGCCAATATCCAAAAGCCCAGGGGTGACAGGTGCAAGCCATCCCTAGCGAAGCATTGTGGCTTGTCGAGCATATCATCCCAGGCTGACAGGCATTGGATCCCCTTTGAATGACACCAATACCTAAGCCAATTGTTGAAATTGATCATCTTGTCTTCATATTGTGGCATCATTCTTGGTGAGGGTAAGATGCTACTCAAGGTCAGGGTCATACCGGCCTGGGCTACATGCTCAGAGAGCTCCTCTATGTCTCTTTTCATGTAGTCCAGGGAGGTACGTCTCAGGTCATTCACACCAGCATGGACAATGACTGAGTCATATTTGTACTTGCCTTGGAGTGACCTGAGTGCTTGTGTTATGTGGCGGATCCTAGGGCCCGACAGGCTGCTCACCGTGACCTTCTCCTTGTTCAGCCTGGTGAGCGGGATGTCAGTGTGCCTGACGATAGAGTCACCTACTACAAGTGTATCAGGTGTGTTGTTTAGTCTTAAGGGCTGTGACTGTTCGGCACACTGGCTTTGTGAGATGTGTTGCACATGTTTTGTTTTGGGGTAGCGGTTGCTTGGGTGTCTGCTTTGGAGGTCTCTGCTGCTTAGGCAGATCTTTATTTAGAGCCTCCGAGTATGTTTTTGTGTGATTATGTGTTTGGTTTGCTGTCGTGGTAGGTCTATGTGAGACTGGAATTGTAGTGAGTGTGGTTTCCTTCTCCTCCTGACTGGTTATGCCAGTACTGAGTTGAGAGAGCTTAGCCTCCAGTTTGGCTATATGGTTGCATCTCTCACATGTGTTGGAATTTGTTGGGAGGAGGAGAGGGTTGTCTGTGTACATGAGGCAGTTGTAACATTGCCTCAAGATTCCCAGATTCACCAGCTGGACCAGAGAGGAGACTGACAGCTGACCTTTGGACATGCTAGAATAATATTGGGAATTCCTTTATAATTGAAAACAATGGCCAATGGGGAGTGAGGGTGTAGTGCTTTTAATTTTTAGTGCTGACTTATATAATTGGTTTAGTGAGCAAGTGCCAGGTAACTTAAGTGCAATGTGTTATAGGTAACTTAAATGCAAAAACGACAAACAGTAACTTTCTTTCAAGTGAAACAAGGAAATAAGTAATGCAGATATCACTAGGGATCCACAGAAGCACTGAGAAGCCATGTTTTAGGTGGAATTAGCATTCCAGGGAAATAACAAGCAAACAAACAAGCATACAAACAAAGCTAGATTCAGCAGGCCTGGATCTAGTCTATGCTGCAGCAAACAAGGTGTACCAATTTCAGTAAGAAACAGTTCAAATATGCAGGCTAAACCTTTAACCAGAAATTCCCAGCTCAGAAGGGCAGAGTCCAGCCTCTCCTCCCACAAGAGTGCAGACCACGAACCTTCTTAATGTAAAATAACTGGCCTGAAGCCCAAGTGCATAAACCAGAACTAATACACTTTAAGAGTAACAGACACTGAGCTCTCAATCAGCAGTTCCCAACTTAGAAGGATGAAAGCTACCTGTCCTGCCACCACAGTGCATGCCACAAACCTTCCTGATGTAAAACAACTGGTCTGAAGCCCATGTGCTTAATCCAAAAGACTTAGAATGATAGCTACACTTTAATCAAGTTACTACCAAGCAGTAATAAATACAATTGAATACTTTAAAGAATGCCTGGATTAGTGCTCAAGTTATACAAACAAAGCTAGATTCAGCAGGCCTTATCTGACTTCACAGCAGTAATTATGATGTCAACCCATTCAGCATGCTCTGACTGTTTCTTAATTGTGTCCATTTTTTCTCCATTCTGTTTTACTGGGACTTTCTTTGATGTCCAGTGGTAATATTGCAGAATCTGCCTGAATGCAATAATACTTCCAGTAATCAACCTAACCTTATAAACAAATCTGTAAACTCTTCTCAGGAAATTATCAGACTAAATATTGAGACCAAATCTAGTGAGTGTTTCTTACTTTTACATTCAAACATACAACCTTTCTGATTTTTCTGTTTTAAGTGTTTTACTCTGCATATGTAAACAGAATATTTCAAATGTTATTTTTTAGGTTTTCTTCCAAGATTTTTGACTTATTTTCTGGTTTCCATTTTTCTATATATTTATTCCACTATTTTCTCTGTGTAAATTGTCAGTACAAATCATGTCTACAAGTAACCCTTGCCTTTGTTTAAACAAATGCAGTATTTTCTAATGCAAATCAATTATTTTTATTTTACTCACTTTAGTAAAATGATTTATTTTCTGTAGTTCCAATATATTCGATTAATTCCAAGACATTTATTTTATCATTATATTCACACCTTCTAGACAAGGTTTCCTCTGCAAATACCTTCCTTCCTTCTTACGATTACCAGAAACATCTTGACTCATTTTCCAACACTGTTTAATTTTCTGCTTTTCTGTCTCACAAAACAGTTTATACACAGTAACCCTTTTAAAGAGTTAATTTCATTTTATAGATTAGTTTTACACACTACATTGGTGGGGTTGGGTTGGTATAATTGTCAAGGTGACTACCTCATAGTCACATAGTACAGGGTTTAATTCTCACCTCTGAAAGGGAAATTGGCTAGGCTTAAAATGGTCTGCAAAGGCAGTTATGTGCTTACCGATGAAGGCACGTCAGTCACTCAATGTTAAAACTGCTATATTTCTGTAATCTACCTTTGTTTGACCAACTGATACCAAACACATTCCTGTATCAAATGAATGCAACATTCAGCTCAAAAATGCACATTTTTGGCTTGATTCTTTAGTTCAGTGACACAAGTACCAATAGACTTAGCTAGGGCTATGATCTCATGAAGAGAATTGACATATGGCAAATTCTTTCTCAGCTCACAGTAGTTCTGTGACATTTGCCTCTTCATTGACCATTCTCTTGCTCTCCCTCAAAAATTAACTGAACTTTGCAGTCAGCTATAGTTGAGCATTTTTTAAATAAAAGACAAAATGACTTAGAGTATTATTTGATGTTGGGGACGGCCTAAATTGAACAACTGTATCAGTATGTACTTCATGTTGCTCAGTGGATGCAGGATATAAGACCACATGATAAATATTTTAAACTCGGACACAGAATAAATATGCCAAAACTATAATGCTATATATTTATGTGACAAAAATACAATTATAAGCCCATAGAAATAAAAACTCATAAAAAATCTAAGGGAGAGATAATTCAATCAGTTCAAATCTGCATTAATTTAATAGAAATGAAGCAATAAAAAGTATCTAAAATTACACACATTGTATACTTTGAACAGTTTACACAGCCATCAAAATAAATAAAAATGCTGAAACAGGATCAAACATATCCAGGTATGTTCTTTACTTTCAAATGTATTTGTTTTTTCAGTTTTTGATATATCAGCCCATAATTCAATGTATGGAAGAACTCCGGATTTGAAATAATATTATGCTGCTTTAAAAATGTGACCTGTGCTCTTTTATTGTTTACTTTGTGCTACATTTGTCAGACAGAAGAATGAATCATTTAATCTTGCTAGTCTGTCCATTAAACCCATTGAACTCTATCCATCCCTCCAGTCAACATCAATCTAGCTTCACCTGCACCACATCTTCCTAAATGCCTTTATGATGTCCCTTTATATTGTGCTTTACAGCAGTCCATTTCATGAGTCCTCAGTTACCTTATTGAAGAAGTACTTTCACTGATTCAGAAAGACATTACAGTGTAGTGCTGTTTCCCTTTTCCTTATTCTTCCTGTTCAAGATGGGCACCTTCCTGACTTCTTGACATAAATTTGTGCCCCCAAATCATGTCCTCCTCTGTCTTCTGGTGTCTAATGAAAAGGATTACATACCCCCTAGTCATTGGTTAAGCCACTGCACGTCCATCCTACACATATTCTGTTTGGCTTTCTTTGGGACTCACTCCAAGAGTCTATTGCCTGTCTCCTCCTCCGTGTGTTTTCCTTTTGGACTTTCCTTGTATGACCAAAGGAAATGTATACAGTACTCAGGCATGAACTTAACAAAGCCCATTACAGTTAGCACATCACTTGTTTGTTTCTGTAGTTTATCATCTGGAGGGTATACCTCAGTATTTTATTCATTGACACCATGGCCCTCTCATTCTACTCCCAGTCATTTAATCCAGGTGTGAATTTTTTTTCCCTTGGACCTGTTCATGGCCTACAGCCAAGATGTTTACTCTTCACAGCTGATATTTCACACCAAGGTTGTTGTGGTCCACATGCAAGTTTTGTCTTTCTTACTACTTAATCTGTCATTCCATAGACTTGTCTTCATTCTCCCATGATGTCTTTATCTTTGCATCTGATTAATCCTGCTCTCTCCTCGTTCAGGTATGACTGAAATTAACACAATTAGTAGTACTGAACCCACAAATAACCCTTACGATAAGTAGTCTGCTAGAAATTTGCTCCCAAAGTAGCAAGAGATAGTTTGGTGCCACAGCCAGCAGATTAGTTTGTCACTGTGCTAATGCTTTCTATATGAAACATTGAAGGACAACTTGTAAACTGACATAATTTCTTAAAGGTAGTACCAACATGCTATATCACTAAACTTATTTTTATAAATATTCTGTGATATCATTAAGTATGTTGGTATAAAAGGTTTATAAAAATATGTGTATTATGCAGCAACCTAATATCATATTGTCCTCTTTAAAAAGAAAAGAATAGTTTGACACTACTTGAATTCTGAAAATGTTCTTTGTTTTGCATAGGTTGCATATGCTGATTGGCATCCCCTACAAGTTGGCACTCAGGGTAACTGCCACTCTACAAACCACTCCTATGGCTCTGTGTTGTCCTTCTCAGCACAACAATTTGTGTCCTAGTCTCCGATCATGCCACAGTCTAGCTCATTTGTCTAGGTCAGACCTCAATACCATGCAGCTCTTATAGGCCAGCTGTAGGCTACCAATTCAAAGACCATGCTGAAGACCAAGTAGTTCACATCTACAAGTATGTCCCTTTTAAGTTGTTCTGTAACCCAACTGTAAAACTGGATCAAGCTTGAATGGCAGCTCTAAACTGAATCAAGCTTAAATGGCAGCTCTTTCCAGCCACAAACTCATATTGGCTGTTCTAGAGAATTTTAGCATCCACGAAGTAGCCAACATTTCCTCAAGACATTTGTTTCCATGGCATCCAATGGCACTGATCTTAAGGAAACAGTTTGTGGGGGCAGTGCCTGCTAGTAGACCTCCTAGATGTTCAGGTATTGTTGCTTGTAAGGTCTTGCCAAATTTAGCATTAATGGTTAACTCTGTTTTACTGAACTTCAATTTTTGGCAACCCATTGTGGGAGGATGAATATTTTTTTTCTAAATCTCATAGCATATATGCTTATGGAATACAAATTGGTTTAATAGCTAAATTAACAGGAGTAGGGCTGGATTCTCCAGCATATGAAGATACAAGCAGATTAAAAAAGAACAGGCATGCAGATTTAGTTTTTATGTGGGAAGCATGCCTGTCTGAGGTAGATGACTGTAAGTTGTTGATGAGGGGTTTCAGGGTACTTTAGTTACTCATCATTTCCCCAGTTAGCCCCACTAGGCCAGCAAACTCTTTTTAGAGAAGACCCAAGATGGTACTCATGCTGACTAGGGGCAAGTTGGCCATGGCTTTGGGGAACTCCTTTTATTTTCAATAAGTTTTGAAGGACCTTTCACATCACCTGAGATACCATCAACTCAGGCAAATGGGACCCCAGTTTAATATCACACCTGATGGTGCAACACCCCTCTAATGCTGCACTGCAGTGCCAGTAATGGAAAATTGATCAAATCAACTGAGGAAGGAATAGAGCCCTGAGCCTTCTGAACTTCCTACACCATAGGTACAGTACATGTACTGCATGTTGAGTTACTGACACTGTTATACTTACTTCTAGCAACTGCCTATCACAGGGAAATGAAAGGGAAGGTAGCCATGTTGGTCAATAATTACTTTTATTTACAGGTTCTGGATGTATGAAGTGAGAGTCAAGAGGCTAGAGGCCTTTGATGGATGATATGATGGTAGGCTAGTGGCTATAGCTACTGTATATTTCAATCCATGATCAGAGTTTAGATAACTTAGGACAACAGTATTGTAAATGATTCAGTAGACAGAAGGGGAAGTCATATTGCAAGAGGATTTCAACTTTGTCTAAAGCCAAGAAAATAATTTGATGAAAAATTTCCCAAAACTCATTCCCTAGCTAAAGTGCTCTGTAAGAATTTATCATAAGCTGGACTGTTAAATGCAGGACTGCATTTTAAGCATCAGATGTCCCTTTTTTCATGTATCATCTCACCTCAGGTTTCAATTAGTATCCAGTTTACACAGAGTGCATGGGTTACAACACCTTGCTTACCGAATTCAAAGCTGGGATGTCTCCTCTACTTGGTTGTCTAATCATTTCATGTTAAGTTTTGATTTAGATTGTAGAGAAGCATCCCCCTACCCCCATCTCTAAAGGCTGAAAAAGTCTGTGTTAAAGTACCTGAATCATTTGATTCTGAATATTTATGAGGAGATAAGGAATTAACCTATAAATGACTAAAGAGAGGCAGCAGGGGGACACAGGGAAGCAGTGTTCAAAAAGTTAGTGGAAGAGATACAGAATACATTGAAGGAACAGACTGTGCTGTAGGTGGATTGGACACTCTAAACTGGCCCTATGTGTGAGTGTGTGAGTGTGTGTGCCTTCTGTGGAAGATTGGGTGCCGGGCTGGCAACTCGACACTGTAAAACTCCACTGCCAATCATGAGCGGACAGGTAATCCGCTGTGGCGACCCCTAACCGGGAAAAAGCAGAATGAAGAAGAAGAGGTGTATTTTTATAGCTGGATTTAGGACCATACACAGCTTTATGACCCATATTGTGAAACACATTAAGAGCTTGACACACTGCCTTTGATACATAAATTATTGTATAGGAACACTATCTTATTCAAATGCTCCATATGCTTGGGGTTGGTTTAATGGTTAAGGTGTTTACATTATAGACACAAGGTACAGAGTTTGATTCTCATCTTTAAAGGGTAATTGATTAGGCTTAAAATGTCCTTCAGGGGCAACTAGCCTAGTATTTAGGCAAGTCAGAGAAGACAAATAAAAGGCATGCAAAAGAACACAGCATTCCTTTTATCATTTCAGCTGCAAGTCCTTTTCTTCGTTTTTTTATGTTGTACCCATACCCTTAAGCTTACCATTCAAGACACATATTATTAATTTTCTCAATAAATTCTATTCTCCCCTCTGCTGTTTTATACTTGTTCCCCAGGTAAAACCATATATGAAATTATATAATATCAAAAAGGCAGAATGTGCAGCACATTCAACAGAAATTCTGTTTTCAGCACACATACCTTATATCTTAACAGAAAAAAGTGCATGCGTCATGTTGCACAGAGAATCTTATAAACAGATTATTTTGGTAGCAATAATTAACTTCTGACATTTATTTAAATATAGCAGCTGCATTAAACAAAACTAAATTCCCAGGCTGAATGGAACAATACATGTACTGTTTATAGTTATCCAGCTGCTATCTAAATGTGGCTGTGCAAAATAACTTCACACTGTCTCCTGCCTTCCCAGGTATTACAAAATGTGCACACATCTCAGTCCTGTACCTGTAGTTCCATGATAGGCAAGTATGTCCTCTATGATGCACATTTATGTACCCGTGTACATTTATTTGTGTGCTTTCTGTGCCTATGAGTGATTCACTGATTGACATTTTATGGCAATTCCGCATGTCCACATGATAACTGTGGTCATTTAATGAACTTGACTACATTGTCGTGTTTGGTATTCTTTGTTTTTGTAAACTTGTTTACAGTATACTACTTCCTTCATAGTTGCTACGTCTCTATTTACGACTTGCAAACTGTAGTGCACTACTCGTGGCTAATATAATGAATGCTTTGATACACTGCCTATGTAGTCTATGTATGCTAACTCTAATTGATTCTGTCTTACCCCTCCCTTTATTTACTGCCCCATTTTCCTATCTTATATGAGGAGTTCATGACACACTGGACATTTTAGCAAAACTATACCTTATCAAGTAGTACAGCATGTTGTACTGCATTATGCAAATGCTAAATATCCTCCTCTGTTTACTGTGTGGTATGTAAGATTTGTGTAAGCTCTTCCTTCATTTTTACCATTATTTCTAGCAAGCTTCTGGCACTGTCTCATGTGACAAACTGTTGTGAAAATAAACTACCTTCCTTTTTTTCAATCACTGTTGGGATACTTTAGGGATCATGTTAGGACATGTACTATTTTATATCTTCATAAATGACCTCCAGAAGGCCTTCATTTATGCATATTTAATTCAGAATGTACTCTTATTTGTGTAGCTGACAATCTGTCTAAGCTCAAATTACCAAGAGTCCCTCTCTTCTATTAAGCTTAGACAGATAACTCCCAAATAATGCTAAATCCTAAAAAATACTCCTCTTTACCTCTAAATCTCACTGGGATACCAATCTGAACTTCACAATTAATTCTTTAAACAGTTTACAAGTTCAAAGGATGATACATACTAAGCTTCTACATTTGACAGATTGAGGAAGTAGTCCAAAAGACATAGTAAAAATTTAAAATATTATACCAAACAAAATGGTACCTCACTGAACCAAACAGAAAAAAATACAGCATCTACCTATTTACTACCAGCACTACTTCATGCCTTTCCTATATTTGTGAGCCTCCATGCCAACCAAATCTCTGAGCTACAGCAGTACTACAACAAAATTGCTGGATTTGCCTGCAACCTCGTTTATAGGGCCCATTACTGCAGTGCCCTCAAAAAACATAATTGGCTAGAAATATGTCATCAGTTCAGCTACTCACAACTAGTTATAGTCCACAACCTTGTGCATAAATCTAGCAGGTACCCCAGCTTAAAAAGTATCCCCTATCCCTGCTTACACCCCAGAAAGCTACATTCAACAAGCATCCACTTTAATACAGGTATATATATATATATATATATATATATATATATATATATATATATATATATATATATATATATATATATATATATATATATATATATATATATATATATATATATATATATATAAATATATATATATATATATATATATATATATACTTATTCCTGTATATCCATATTTATACATATTCCCTTACAAATGTTTTTATATAATATGATTCATTTAAATATGATATTGTAACTTTATTATTATAACTGCCTACTTTATTCATTATCCTTTTGTATAATATTATTTTGTATAATATTAACCAGTTCAAAATGCTATTGAATATCACTTTTTATTACTACTCTGGTGAAGATGACATTTGTGTTTAATTTAACTGTGAAAAACTGCATTCTGTCCTTTGTTACATTGTATCAATTGAACTTTTCTCGCTGGGCCTCTGTTGGAGAGAGAGGTGCTATGCTCAGTCAGACTTTATGCTCAACAAATGAAAAGAAATGAATAAGTAAATGTTGCACAAAGCCTGATGGCCGGATAAGCTGCCTGGCAGGCACAACATTTACATTATAGTATACTTTTAACTTTATGAATCTTACCTTTTAATGTTTAAAATGTAACTTCCACTTAATTACAGCAGTAGATATGATTATGGTCTGGCTACAACAAATCTGCTACACCAACATATAACCAACAGAAATGTCTGCCTAGTCAGACAATGAAGAGTTTGTCTTATTGCATAAGTTATACGGTTTTGCAGCAAAATCAGACAAAAACAATTGTTCTGACTCACAGCATGTTCTGTAAAGTCAGCAAGGAGCAGTGTCACAAAATGCATTTGTTAAAATCAGTGTAAAATGTCATGTGTGTGCAATTGGGGGTGGTGTTTTTGAGTGCACCTAAAAGTAACAAGTTAGTTAAAACTAATTTCACTTTCCATTACAATCAAACATCAGCACCATACATAGGAAGTGCCTGCCTTTCACAGTCTTGGCTGATAATGTGTGAAAGCAACTGATTATTGGTACAGTGGCATAGCAAGCAGCATTGCTGAAACTGTACAGTGTGTCTGTGTGTGTGTGCACGCATGCGTGTGTGAGTGTCCTTGCATGTATGTGCACGAGCGCGCACATGTGTACGAGTGCGGGTATGTGTTTTTTTTTGAGCGTCTTGTGATAAACCTGATTTGGCAGGGTCAGTGGCAGAGTGTGTGTGTGTGTGTGTGTGTGTGTGTATGTGTGTGTGTGTGTGTGTGTGTGTGTGTGTGTGTGTGTGTGTGTGTGTGAAAAAATAACAATACCATTGATTTTATCTGTTCTTGTATACCATGCTGATTTCAGACACACACACACACACACACACACACACACACACATATATATATATATATATATATATATATATATATATATATACACACACAGTATATCTCCTTAAATTTACCCTTAAAAGACCCCCTATTTAATTTGACTGTGTCTGCCCAAAAGTGCTTATATAAGGCTGGTACAGCCAAAAGTTCTTCTGATCAGTATTAAAAAATAGTTAACAACTAATAATCTTTAAAAGCAAGACATAAAATGCATTGCAGTACATCTTATTCATCAGAGCATCAGGGACCCCAGACCCACTTGCAGTATATTGGGATGTTGGCAAAAGCTTAATAGGAGTCACCCATTCTCATCTTTTGCCCCTGATCCCCTAATCTAAAACCAGTCATGCTCAGAAATATACACAAAAGGACACTATAGCTTGTGTTCAGGCAGGCTGATGACAGTGTGGTTATTTCTTTCAACTATCATCTCAATCAAACCACAGAGGTGTGCAGAGAGGCTTGTTATAGCTTGTTTAAGGGAAATGTACTGTCTGGAACCAAAAAGTTAGACAATTCTCATGCTCTGCTCCTGTTCCTGTAGTCTAATACCAGCCATGCTCAGAGTTGTGCTTAGAAGGGCACTATAACCGTTGTGCAGGCTGGCTGAGGACAATGTGGCTATTATTTATTTTAACTATCCTTACAAGCAAACTAAAGAGGTGCGCAGAGGATGATATTATAGCTTAATTAAAGGAACTGTACTGTCTATGACCAACAAGTTAGAAAATATTATAGTGATCATTTTTTTTCTTTCCTCAGTGTGAAGCATCAGGTATTTCCTTAGGTAACAATTTTTGGGAGGGGCTCCATACATTTATGTCTGATAGCAGCAAGCTGAAATATATTACTGTGACCTTTGTTCCTTCAGTGCCATCTCAGTTTATCATCAAAGGGGTATACAGAAGGTGGGAATGTTTTGGGGATAGTGGTGAGAGGAGATGCTGTGTATTCATGATAGAAATAATTTGAAATGCATAGCTGTGGCCTTTTGCTCTTTCACTTTCATCCCAATCTAAGACCAGAAGGGTACAAAGAAAGTGACTACATTTTAGGGTAGGGACAGGAAGGTAGGCACTATTTTCAAATAATGATGCATGTATTCTCACAATCATCTATTTTCTCAGTTTATAGGGAACTATAATTTTGTCAGCTATGGACACAATTTATTTTTCCTTGAATGAAAAAAAATCATAAAACTGAATTTCTTTCCTTGTTTATATTAGGACCATAACTGGATTAAAAGGTTGGGAAACAGCTCTAAAATACATCTTAGAGCATCTAGAACCCTATGCCTTCTGAGTGACATAATGACCCTTGACCTTAGGACTAATTCACAGTTTTTAAAGTGCAGTCTTGACTAATTAGGTTGTGTTAAACTAAAGGAGGAAAATGCTGAAGAGTAAGACAAAGTTGGTAAATTAAATTCTTTCCTTACTCATAATTTTTGTTCTGGCCATCAGTGGATCAAAAGATTCATAGGACATCACTAGGTCTGTGGTCAAGCAGACCACTGAGGTTCCTAAACCAGTTTCCCATTTATCCCAGAACACTGTCCGTTTATATGACTAGTTCAGAGTAACACAGTAGGCAAATGGGGATATAGGGAAACCCTGGACTACACATACCTGCTTGTTAATAGCCTTAATCCTCTGGGCTAAGTAAGGTTGGGGAAAAAAGCACTTCACAAAATGGCTTTTGTTGGTCTAGTGGACCCAAAACCACCAGCATAATTCAGTTGTTTTCCTTCACAGTTATTACAGTACAGTCTTGGCCAGTTAGTGAGTATTAAAAAGATGGGAAAAAAGATAAAGTATAAGATAAAGTCAGGAAATACATTTTTTTCCTTACTCATTTTCAGGCTATAACGGGATTAAACGTTTGGAAAAAAGAGTTCTAACATGCATCAAAGAACATCTTAAAACTCTGTGGATTCTGGGGGGTCTGGAGGTCTCAGACTCCCTGCTTAATTCAGTTATTTTCTATGCAGTAATTATTGTGAATACTCAGTCATTTAGGGTATATTGAAACGCTGGAGTTATTTATTTATTTTTATTTTTTTTTTTTATTGGAAAACTTTGACTAGGCAAAACCCATTTTCAGCAGAGGCCCAGGGAGAAATGCTCCATCACAATGCAGTGTATTTATATTAACAAGTGAATTTGCACAGTTCTCAGAAAAACAACAGTTACATTTTGCAGGAAAAATGGCTCCAAAAAAGACTGAAAACTTAGGAAGAAAGCAAATCTCAAATATCACTCTTCTCCTTTAAATTTCTATTTTGCGGGGGGGGGGTATCAAGCCCCCTGCACCCCCTGAACTTATATATACCAACTCCAAGATAGCCATGCTTCAGAAAAAAAGGGAATGTTCTGGAAAATGGCCACCTCAGATGTAATATTTTAACTCCATTTTTTTCAGCCATTCAGTCTTCTTGTTTCATGACTTAGTCTAACAGACCCCAACATTTCAAATGCTTACCAAAAAACAAGCAATTACAAGTGAGGCACAATTGTTCAGTGGTTAACATTGTTGCCTCACAGCAAGAAGTTCTCCAGTTCAATTCTCAGTTGGGATGCCTTCTGTGTGGAGTCTGCATGTCTCCCTGCATTTGTGTGGGTTTCCTCTGGGTACTCTGGTTTCCTCCCACATTCCAAAGATGTGTTTGGAGTGTTTCTCCTGGGGCCCCTACTGAAAATAGGCTCTGTCCTAGATGGACTTTCCCAGTCAACAAATGTTATTTGCATCAATATGTATAAGTGTATACAGTTCTGATAGCTCTAAATTGTTGCAGGAAGTAAGTGGATTCATGCTTTAGAAGTGACTACATTGTTGTACTATAGGGTACATCCAGTTAAGCATTGAAAAAAGTACAGATATTTTGAGAGTATAGCTATAGTTTGGAGTGTGGTAAAGGAGATAAGAAGTTAGAAAATATTCTGCTGATGAAGTAAGAAAAAGGAGGGAGAATGTGGTGTGCATGATTATAAATGGAGTGGATTAAGATGAGGAAGAAATTTGGAAAAAATGCTGGGATACTGAGGAGTCAGACTGGTGCTGAGCATGAGCATGACCAGGATTTAGTCAGATGTAATTTGAGCAGGTTTTTAAAGCATGGTAGTTTGTGAGTAAGTTTGATGTGTTCTGTGATCCATGTTCTTGGATGGTGTTCTATATTTTTGAGACATAGCAGAGGTAAAGAGTTAATAGACTCAGTTGTTTGTTAATAAGAATTTGTCGACAGAGTGGACGTCCCCCAAAAGGGAATAAGGCAATAAAATATTTTTTAGTGTGAGGCATTTGTCTGGATAGTAAATACATTTATTTGCAGATGCTAATTGTGAATATGTTAGAATGTTACTTCATTTGAGGCAGTTACGTTGTCTCATGGCTTGGCAGTGGTAGGTTTTATGTGTTTAGTTAGTGGCAGGCATAGCAATGTTATTACAGCAAGAGGCTAGTTTGTATTCAAGATTGGTATTTAGATTAGTTAGAATAGGCAATGCATAAAGGAGGGCTGGGATTAAGTAGGATGAGGCTAATGTTTGCCATGCTGTGTCTGTAAGGTATTGTTTGGCTCTATAAAAGAACCCCATCTATCGACTGGTCTTTTTATGGTTTGTAAGATATGGTAGCTAAATTTTAGATTTTTATCAATGACAACTCCTCAGAGTTCGTATATGTAACTATTTTTATTTTATGTTGTTTGCTGATGTAATTAGAGAAGATTGCTTTTGGTTGTTATATTGTTTTGGGATGAAGACCATTAATTTTGTTTTGTTAGGGTTAAGGATTAGGCATGAGATTTTTAGTCAGGTTTCTATAGAGGTAAAAGACATTTGGGAAAATTCTTGGGGTTTGGAGAGAGTTGGTGCTGCACATATTAGTGCATTACCTTAATCTGTGCTGTGCAAAACATGCCCACCCTCCTGCAAACAACTCAACTAGGATTCTCTGACATTGAAAACTACCTTACCAAAGCCCAACTTGTCCTCACTCCAAAGAAAACTCAGCTTATGATTATAACCAGTTCTAACAAAAACACTGATAACAGTCAATTCACTATCTACTCCACAAATGCTACTCCAATCGCTCCAGTGGCACAGGCTAAACTATTGGGAATAACCATAGACTTCCACCTAAAATTTGATAAACATCTCAACTTAACTATTAAAAAAGTACATGCCAAACTGAGATCACTCTACCTTATCAAACCATTGCTTACCATCAACACAAGATCAGCCATTGCTTGCTCCCAACTTCCATTCACCCTACTCCATGCATCCCCATTCTGACTAATCTCAACAAAACTGAACTAAGCAAAATGGAAGCCTGCTATAACAGAATTGCCCACTTTGCTGCAAATTGCTCATATAGAACTCATCACTGTACTGCTTTGAGACAGCTCCACTGACTTGAACCTCCCAACCTCCTAGCCTACAATCAGCTCTACCTCTGCCAGTCTATCTATTACCTGCCTAATAAGTGTCCTGCCCTCAAAAACCTAGTACAACATCACTCAGCCAAAAGGCCTCTTAGATCATCAAGCAAACTACTACTAGAAGTCACCAACAGCTACAATAGATTTGGAGACACACTATATAGTAGTTCAGTGGCTAAAAAATGGATCTCTCTCCCCACTAGCATACAAAACACATCGTCCAAAGCCTCCTTTAAAAACCTCATTAGGCAACATCTCAATCAAAGTTGGCAGTGCCATGACTGCTCTTCAGGCTACTGAAAGCAGATAAGGTACACATACTAAACCTAGAGTACTTGATAATAGTTTTCACTCTTACTCACAAACACTAGCTAAGGTACAATGTATGTACTGTACCTGTGTACTAGGTATGTATTCTAACTATGTTCCAAATTTCAGCTCTACACAACAAATCTATTAATTACCTTTATTTTTAAATTAATATTTTCTTGTTTGTTCTCTCCATTGTAACTGTTGATGTGCTGCATACCATGTAAAAACATGTCTATTGTAATTTGTGTGTATACTGATCATATCTAAATATATAAATGTGTCTGTAATTTTTCTATGTGGAACTTTTCTCCTAGGGCCTCTGCTGAAAAAGGGCCTTTTCGGCTCAGTCAGACACCCCCAGTTAACAAATGTAAAATAAATAAAATAAAAAAATAGTGTTGAATCATCAGCATATTGGACAATTCTTGTGCGATGTATGTTGATTTAAAAGATGTTAAATGGGAGTGGTCCAAGGATTGAACCTTGTGTAACTCCTGTGGTGACAGGCTGAAACTGGGAACAATCCTGGTGCCATTTGGCTATTTATTTTCTTTCAGTAGATGACTAAGGATCCCTGTAAGGGAGTACTGAAAAAGTCAGATGGAAGCAAGTCAAGAGAGTAAATGCTGATGTGATACTGTTTTGAATGTTTTAGATAAGTCTAAAACATTGATGCAAGTCTGCCATTGTTTCTAAGTTGATTTATAGTGTTAGTAAAATGCAGTAGCATAGTGGTTGTACTGTGATGGGGTCTGAAACCATGTTGTGTTTTTGAAAGTATTTTATTGGAACTGAGATGTTGTATATGTTGTGTGTGGATACAATTTTCAAGGATTTTTAAAAGTGAGGAGAGGATATATATGGAGCTTTAATTGTTAAAGTCAGTTGATGCACTCCCTTTCTGTAATGGAATAAAACACAAATGTTTCCAAATGGCAGTATAGAGATGGACAAAGCAATGGCATTAGTAGCTATTTTTTAGATATTCTGATGGGAGTTTGTCAGCAGCCAAGGTGGTGGATTTCAGTTTAAGTGGAAGATTTATTTTTTTATAGTAGATGTAGGTATGGGGGGGGCTGTGGTTGAGGTGATGGGAGAGATCTGAATTTGTGGACAGGAGAGGGAGAGAAGTAGCAAGGCCAATGTTAACTATGCACAGTATGATCAGTATAAAGTAGTTTTTTAATTAGGAAGAGATTGATTCAGTGTCATTACTGGTTGTTAGGAAAGAGTGGCAGTTTGGCTGGGGTGCAGTAACTTATTTAGGAATGACCAGAAAAGGAAAGGGTTATTTTGATGCCTGTTTTGAAGGTTATAATAGTAGGTTTGTTTATCTAATTTGATATGGACTTTAATTAGGTTTCTTAGGTGTCTAAATGCCTGTACGTTGGATACCTAAATGTACTTATTTATTTATTTATTATTTATTTGTGACATTTGTTAACCAAGATAGTCTGATTGGGTCACATAACCCATTTTCAGCAAAGGTCTGGGGAGAAAAGCTCCATATTTAGACATTTAGGTACAGACAGAGATAGATTACAATTTTCACAACAATAATGTTAGTTAAGACTTAACACAATGCATTTAGGTACATACACTGATAGACTACAATTTTTAAAGCAATAATGTAAGTAAAGACTTTACACAATCCATTACAAGCAGATTAGAGTTGAAGAAAAAAAAATTACCAGTTGCTTAGAGTTTTGCTTAAAACTTAACTTCTAAGATATAAAATATATTAACAATAGATTACTTAAGAAGATAATGGTTAATGTACTTAACATCATGTTATCATGAGAATAGATTTACACTATATTATATAAATAACTTTAAAGGTAAATAAAAGGACAAAGACTAAATTGAAAAAATAAGAAAGAAGTAATCTGCCAGGGTGGTATGGAGAGCCTAGGATGAGGGTGAGACAGGAAGGGAGACACACAGGAGATGCAGTGGGGAAACAGTAGGCAGCAGGGAGCATGCTGTGCAGTCCTTTGTCTAAGGCTCTATTTCAACTAAGGTCATCCCTGGTCTTACGTGGTTAATCAAAGCAGTTAAAAAGACCAGATGCAGAAGCTAAGCTAATATGCATAAAAATGCTAAGAGATAAGAAACTGCACATCTATTCTCTTATTAAACAGTATCAGTGATAATTACATAACATCTTCTTTGTTGCATCTCTCTCTAAATTGCAGGCAGAGAACTCTACTTTTAAATCTGTAAGACAGATTCCAGGACAAGGAGTCATCTGAAAGTGTTTAACTTCCTGCTTGGTATTCATAGTGGTCTGTCACTTCTGTCTTTTTCCAATAAAAGTAAAGGTAGCACATGATAGATGCTTGGTTAAGTTAAAAAACAGGATGCAGAGATTATTTTGTAAGCATCTAAAGCTATGGTTCTTGCAAAAGGTTTAGGAACCTACTTTTGTAAAATCAGCTGCCTAGGAAGCTAAGGGCAAGCAAATAAAATAAAATTCATTCCCTTGTTACATTAAACAAAAACAATCAAAAAGCAACAGAGACAGTGTTATTGCTCTCAGAAGTAATCATATAGTTTACTCAAGAATGAGCTGAGTGCTGCAATTCAGCATCCTAAGAAAACAATATCTGTCACTTTTTATGAATATTGAGACTGCCGAGTCTCTTATGGCTAGAAGATTGCCGACAGATGCATTTGTCATGTATTTCAATTCAAACAAGAAAAAGACATTTGTATATGTAGAAAAGTAATACATTTATATATGATATGAATGGTGATAAGAAAATAAAAAAAAAGTATACATGGACTAAAGGAAAAAAAAACAGACTGACAATGTGTAAAACTTGTTCTGTAAGTATACAGTCAAGATCATTATTTGGAAATACATCAGCACTTGTGATCTCAGTAAATGTACTTTTTGATAAGCAACAGACAGATATTTTCAATGGCATTTTGGCGTACGACACGGCAGGAACATACTGTAAACTCTAAAAGGCCAAGTATATTAAAGTATTGCCTACCATTGTGGATAATATAATGGAAGTCAAAATTAGAAATAAAGCTCTTTTAAACATTTTTAAAAAGTGGTATTTCGAGCTTTTATGAAGGTTGTATAATTAATTACTCATTACTATTTGCAGGATTGCTAATAAAACAGGTGACATTTATTTAAACATTTAAAAACTAAATATTTTCATCTTTTTACCATGTTTAACTCTGACTGAGATTCATACAGGGTTAGTGCAATGCCCAGTACAAAACAGTGCTTGTAGCAGCCATGTAGAGGGTGTGTATGAGTCAAAGACACAGATTAAGTGACTGTGCAAAGGTCAAAATAGGTCAATGTGCAGTGCAGAAAATGACTACATAATGACTTGCAAATACGGACCCACATGAAGTATGAAATGGTGGAGCAATTCAAAGGTATTTAAAAAGGTGGTGTTCTCCAGACATACACACATGCACATACTCTATTTTGAAATCTGAGATTTGTGGTCTGCTTTATGTGAGCTATGTAACTAACTGTAGCAGCATGTGGTGTGTACAGTGGTTGCATGTCACAACAGTCTGCACCAAAACAAGAGGCACAGAAAACATCTGACTTACAACCACCTGACCAAACTATACACCAATTCCAGTGGGACATACAAACTCTTAGTGACCCAGTCAAACTGTGCCACCCACAAACAGATTCAAGGGTGAGGTGTGACCATTCCTGATGACATAAAAGTAGTTGCAGTATTAACCTTCCTAGATACAGGAATCTTTCATACATTCAAGGAGAAAAGGCATATCACAGATATTAGCCTCAGGAATACTGCATAGTTCCTCATCATTATGCTATACAATGTGGAGGAAAATATATGGCTCTCTAGGAAACTAAAGGAGACAATCAACACCATGCCAGTGTTCTTCAAGATAAATTGTTTCCTGGATGCCATAGATCATGCCCATCCTGCTATCAAGGTCCCATCAGGTTCAAATGCCCTGAGGCATATAAATAAGAAAGGCTTCTATGTCTTGAACTGCCAAGCAGAGCCAGATCCAGCACTAGGTGACTAAGGCAGTTGACTAAGTCCCACTAGCCAGTGAGGGGGCACACTTGAAGGGGCTGCCAAAAACTTACATTTCTTCTTTAAGGATGCACATAGAGTGCATCCTCAGTAATGTCTGTGTGTGCATCACTGGAACAGAGTGGAACATGGGTGATTTTTCTGAAACAAGCACCAAGCAGCAAGGATTCTCCAGACAAACGTTATGAGGTTAGTGGAGAACTAAGAAGAAATTGTGTGTGTGTGTGTGTGTGTGTGTGTGTGTGTGTGTGTGTGTGTGTGTGTGTGTGTGTGTGTGTGTGTGTGTGTGTGTGTGTGTGTGTGCTTGTAATTTCCTAGTTAGGGGTGACAGGTTAGTTAATTTAACCAGGCTTTAGCCCTGTACCTTAGTTACAGTAGTTACAGGAGACAAGAGCCTGAAGCCTCTACACCAGCTACCAAATTATTAGTTTCAGTACATTTTCAAGGAATTGAGAGCTTCAGTGCATTTTCAAGGAGCTGTGAACTTCAAGGTAGGATATGTTTACTGCTGCTAATCCTAAATATGTTTTTAATGTGCAACTATTTTGTTTAGCAAATGGTCATTATTATTTGTGCTAGAAAGCTTGAAAGCAGTGTTAGTGGCACAACAGGTAATATACTTGCTTTTGATGCAGACATCTGTGGGTTTTACTCCCACTTCATGTAGATGGATTACTGATACTCTTTTGTTTTTTAAGTATAGGGTGTGGTGCTGCCGTCCCGTGTGGCTTCCCTTGGATGAGATGCCTTGTAACTATGAAGCTGTTGTCAGTTTGCCATCCATTCCCTATTGCAATATTAACAGCTTACCATTTTTTTAATGTAACACAGACAATTTATTCTTCAATGATAACAGGAACTGAATTTGTGGATGAAACACTGAAATACAAAGTTATTTGCTAGTAGCAGCCTCTTCATTAGTTACAGATCTCTTTAATGTGGAATTATTAAGATGACTTTTACTTCTGCAGAGATTGTGCATATTGACTGATATTCGAGATCGTAATGGTAGAAGTTTGAGTGGCCTTTTATGTTTGAAATGTTCTGAAGTAAGCAGCTTTGTCATTATTGTTACATGCTTTTTGTTTCATTGTTTACTGGAAAAATGTTCAAAACTACAAATTTAAAATATAATCTAACAAGTGGTGCTGTATTATATAAAGAATATAATTTAATACAATCAGGAAGATGAATAAATGAACACACGCATGTCTGCATGGTCCTAAATGCATGCAAGGGGCCTGTGGTTTGAAAACACCCCAAAGGTAAACTTAATCTGCCACTGGCCAGAATTATTTTCTTTGAATGTGCATATCAATGCCATTTCAATGAATGTGAGTTTCAAGGGCAGTCTGCTTTTATTGTGAGACTGTATTGTTTTGTTTAGCAAATGTCTATCAGTGTTTGTGCTATAAAATTTGAAATAAAAGTTTTAAATTAAATCCAAATATATGCAATCATTGCAGAAGTAAAGAAGAGTATGCTTGCACACTGGAGGTTTGAACAGTGTTTATGGTAAGGAGAAATAGCCAGTTAATGGGACACTGGAATGGGCAGGTGGGGCTGCAGGGGGGGGACTGCTGGGGGTGGCCTGCTCGATTACCCAGCCTAGGACCCTTTTTGACCATGATCCGGCTCTGCTGCCAAGTGATCTGTAATGTCCAAGTTATTATGTATAATGTGTCTGTGTAGCACCCAATTCACATCTATGGCAAATGTCTGATATATAAATGAGCCTCTACACACAGGCAACATGCATGCTGCAAGTAATATGTTGTGTATTATGTGTTTCAGGTAATGCTGGATATGTGAGAAAGCTCCAGCTGATGACCCTGTTACACAACCATCAGATCACAGAGGAAATGCCCTCTAATGAAGCTCGTGATGAAACCCAAGATATAGTGGAGTGGATATTCAGACTAATGAAAAGACATACCTAATGTTTAAACACTTCCAGAGAGGGCACTGCAATAGAGACCAAACACACATGGCAAATATTTGTTGTGTATACCATGCTCCACATCATGACAGTTCATAGGTTCATAGGTGTTTACTAGGCTAATGGCCACAAAAGCCATTTTAAGCCAGGCAATGCATCCGAAATCTCTGACATGTTCTGATACCCTTGATAAGTGTAACCATGGGCCTGGGAGATGAACCATTTACAGTTTACCTGTTTGCATTAGAGACATTGCTGCCAAATCAGGAATGAAATTTCGGTTTCCCATCCAATTGTCCAAGTTGCACTTGAATTGGGTTAGGGAGGAATTCTGCTTCACATGGATGGGGAGCCTGTTCCATAGACAGGGTAATCTCTGGGATGCATACCTATCTCTCCAGCAGGTCATATTTATATCACAGGCAAGGTTTAAGTCTTTAGAGCAGGTAATTCTGCTACTGTTTGTTTTGAGGATATGCAGGATATCCATCAGAGTGGGGTCTGACAATGCCCTGTATGCCAGACAAAGATCTCCCCTCAAAAGCCTGTAGGAGACAGAATACAGGGATATAGCATTGAGGTGGTCTGCATAGGACATATTACTTAAGCCCTGTATTCCTTTAGTGAGGAACCTCTGTGGACATTCCAGTTGTTGGATATGCCTCGTTAGGTACATATCAAAGGGTGCATTGTACTCAATGATAGGTCTGATGAATGCCGAATACAGTGGAACAATGACTTCCTTGGACTTAGATGCCATACCTTTGTTTATAAGTTGTGCACAAACAAATGTAGCAGCAGTAAAATTTCATAGCAGGACTGGCTATAGATGTTACAGCAGCAACAACAGCAGTAGAAAGGAAGGGTGGAGAGTCAGGGGTCATGGAAATCTAGAGACACAGCCAAGGCAGAGGTGGACATAGCACATTGCAGCACTGTCAAAGAGCTAGAGTCAGGTCCACAGCAATAAGCCATGACACAAACAACACATAAAACAAAATGATGGATGCAATATCATACCCAGGCTTTCAGGGCAATGCATGAACTAGCCAAGTTGTGCATTAAACATGACCATACTCACATAAGTTGGTGGGAATGTGGTAC
Organism: Protopterus annectens; assembly: GCF_019279795.1. Taxonomy (NCBI): domain Eukaryota; kingdom Metazoa; phylum Chordata; order Ceratodontiformes; family Protopteridae; genus Protopterus; species Protopterus annectens. Next base: position 1,259,431,093 of record NC_056737.1, read on the forward strand.
AGTCATCACTGCTTACTGCAGCACTATAATGTGGGGTACAGTTACAAGAGGTGACTATGGTAGCCATTTACTATGGGAGGTTATGGGTAGTCAAGAATCACATCCTCCAGTGATTGGGCCACTACAATATGACCATTGTCAGTATCCACTGTAGCAAAAGTCAGTGCCAGTATCAAGACCAATTCTAGAGAACTGATGGACAGAACTACAGGACCATGTATGGGTGCCCTGAGGTGGCATCTGAAGTACTGAGCCTGAATGAAAAGTCACCTCAACCTGGATGTTGCCCATGATCAGGGTTACCATATCAAGTGCCCACAGGTGACAATGATGCAACCTCACCAATAGATAACATAGTTTAATGTGTAATGGCGAGTACCCTGTGATCTTGTATCCAGACTCCCCCCACAACAAATGACTGCATTGCCTGCAGAGACAAACTAGTTGGCAGTTGCAATGTATCTTATTCATGCACCTATGGAGATATTAACAGAGCTATGACAGGTAACCCAGGCTGGACAACTGCACACTAGCTGATCTGTAGCTTACCGACCAGAGTTGCAGGGCATTACAAATGGCACACACTGGCCAATGTGGGTGCATAGACCCCTACCACAGTTAGAATGGATTCCTGGCATAGAGACAGTAGGCCAGATCATCAACCCACTTAGCACTATTAAATACACAAGCCCCTTTTTGGCAACATTAGTCAATGTGACCACATAACCTAGATCTGATTTTTCCACTGCTTGGCTAGCCTTGATTTGTAATAATACAGTCTATGGACCATGTACATGTGTATATAATAGATATATATATATATATATATATATATATATATATATATATATATATATACACACACACACACACACACACACACACACACACACACACACACACACACACACACACACACACATACACATAAAGAGAGATGCATATATTGGTTCTACTTAACGCATGGCAAAACTACAAGTGCCCAAAATGCCAAAACATTGACCAAACCACAGAAGGGTAAAAAATATAATTTCCAACATTTTTTGCAGGATGGCAATTCCACAGTCACACAAATATGAAGGGAAAAATCTCACAAAAAAATAAGGGAATCACTACAACTTTGCACATAGAAATCACATTAGCTATGATTTCCTGTGGAAACCAGCAATTAATGTCATGTCCCTGGCATTTTTTGCTTCACGCAACTGAAAAATCAATGAATTTCATCTTGACCACCTGTACAGAGAGGAGCTATCTCTGCATACAGTATATCCGTATCTATACATATATCTACATTTGTATCTGTATCTATATCTAAATAGCTATATAGATCTAGCTATAAGTTTGCAGTCTATAAGAGCGAACACTCTTACAGGCTTATTTTTTAGCCTTTTGTTTGCTTTCTGTGCAAATAGTGCTGTCCACATGTTTGCAGACTATTTTAAGTCAACTTTTTTCAGTTTTGAACTCTTAGGTGTTCTCATCTCTCTCTTTCTCTCTCTCTCTCTCTCTATATATATATATATATATATATATATATATATATATATATACGGGTCTATGTCAGAAGATCAAAAGTTCAGAAGATGGAAAATCAAAATATCTAAAACTCAAAATATCGAAAAAAAATGTAATGCAGGGGGCAAGCCCCCCCCCCCGCACCCCCTGCTAATTATATATACCAACTCCAAGATTGCAAAGCAGCGGAGAAGGGACAAATTCCATTTTCAATATTTTGAGTTTTAGATATTTTGATTTTCAGTCTTTTGAACTTCCAGTCTTCTGAAAGGGGGACCCATATATATATATATATATATATATATATATATATATATATATATATATATATATATATATATATATATATATATGTGTGTGTGTAGAGAGAGAGGATGGCCCCACTGTTGTAGAAGGAAGTAGTAGTCCACAAAAACCACAAAAACTGACAGGCCAAAAAAAACATAGATGATAGAGTGGACTATTGAAGATAAGAAAGAAATTATGTATTGCTACTATTATGCAATCAGCCCAGAGTTTCCAGAAAGAAGATATTCAAGAAGACTAAGAGAGTAATTAGAGGAAAGAAAAATACTCACACAAGGAAAAACTGTCAAAAGCTTCAAATGTAAATTTGTGTTCATTAATACAACAGATTCGTGAAAAACATTATATAGGCAAAAACCTTGGACCATTTGGAAAAAGAAGAAACCAAGGAAGTGCGAAAATGTAAAAAACAAAACCTAGAGATTTTTGAAAGGTATAAAAAAAGAAACATGGCACGGGAAAGAAAGGGAGATCTGATATGGTGTAATATTTATGCAAAGAAGAAAGCCAAACTAATCAATACAAAAAATAAAACAGCTCTAAAGATATTTGAAGAGAAATACAGGCAAAGGCACCCATATATGGAAAATTTCACAATGCAAAAAATAAGATCACAAAGGGGGAATGTAAAACACATGATTAGTAAAGCAGAAGTTAAACAACTAGAAGCTGAAGTTATGGAATACCTGCGTAGTGAAGGATTAAGTGTAGAAAGTCCAACACAGGTTATGTCACAGCATGATGGAACAATGAGTCCATAAAGTAAGGAGAAAGAGGTGGAGAGGGAGACATCTGAAGAGGAAATATGGACATGGGAAAGAAAAAAGATTTAGTATGGTGCAACATTCATGCAAAGGAGAAAGCAAAACTAATCAATACAAAAAGCAGCACCTGAGATATTTGAAAAGAAATACAGGCAAAGTAATCCATGTATGGAAAATTTTATCATACAAAAAATAAGAAAACAAAGGGGGAAGTAGAAAAGAGGATTAATAATAGAGAAGTTAAAGAAATGGCTTACCTGTGAAGTGAAGGATTTAGTCTAGAAAATCCACCTCTGATAACATCATGAGTCCCCAAATTAAGGAGAAACAGGTGGAACAGGATGCATCTGATCAGTTGCCACATGAAGAGACTCTGGATCCTTCAGTAGGAAACCAGTTCAAATGTTCAGTTAGAGTTACACAGAAAGGGAAGGAACAGTAAATGGTGACAGAATTATAGGACAGTGAATTCCAGGTGTTGGGGAGAAGTTGATGGTGCATGATGCAGCTGGGGAGAGTATATCACAGGAAGATGTTCTGGAACTTTCTGTAGAATACCCACAGGAAATGGAGAATAAAAAATATGCTTTCAATTTAGAAGAGAAAGATCTAAGGGAAGAGTTGCTTGATTTAATAGAGATGGATAGACATTTTAAAGTTGATGAACGAAATAGATTATAGAAAGTCAATATGACCCAAAATGTTAGAAGTCTGCTAAAATATATAAACACAGTAATCAAGACTACTAATAGAAATTCTTGTAGTACAACAGAAGTAAATAGGGTATATTACTCTTCAGCAAAATTAATAACAGCTAATGTCTTACCATAAAAATACAGGACAGTAAGGAAAAGGAAGGGAAGAAATCAAATGCCATTGTGAAAGTATCGAATAGAGAACAGAGAAAATTATAAAGCAATTTACAAGAAGCATCACTATTAGAAGTGCATAGAAGAGGGAACATATCAACAGAGATACTCAGAAAGATAGACCTGATAAAAGTAACGCATATTATTAAAACAGATCAGGATCTATCGTACACTATTGCAAATAATAAACTAAAGATATCAGCACAGCAATAAAACCTAGAAGGCATGCAAATAAATATAAAGGAAAAGTACAAAATAAGCAATTCATTGATGATCCAAAAAGTTTTATAGAGAATTGGGAGACAAAGCAAAAAGGAACAGAAACACCACCAAAAGAAGATACATTTTGGAGAATATTTATGAAGACACTGCAGAGCATACCAAAAATGCTGAACGGATAGACGTTCAAATGTACAGGATATGAAATAAGATGAAGTAACGGCCAGAGAAATTGAAACAAAGTTAAGAAAAGTTCTGAAATGGAAAACCGCAGGCCCTGATGAAATATTAACATCATTACACAAAGATTCAGCCCTGAGTAAGAACTATTTATATGAGCACCCCAAACAGACACCAACCTGGTTAACAACAGGAAAAACAGTACTCCTGCTTAAGACTGAACCTGCAAGCTATCCTAAAAACTATAGACCAATAACTTGCCTTCCAATGAAGTATAAACTGTACACTGGAATTGATGCCAACAGAGTTTATAGTCAATTAGAAGAAAACTCAATCCTGGCAATAAAACAAAAGGGTAACAGAAGAAAGTCATATTGAACAAATGATCATTAGTTGTTAAATACATTTATAATGGAGAACAGATTTATAAGACACGCTCAACATTGAAAAGTTATATTACAGTGACCATAAAACAGTGGCAAACTTTGCAGCTAAACCACAATAAAGGGCAAATTATTATACCAGGGATAAAAATTCAAAGGGGATATTCCATGGTGATCCTTTGTCACTGCTGCTCTTTTGTCTTGCCCTTAACCCATTAAGTTGTCTACTTAAAGAATTAGGTCATGGCTACAATTTGGCTGCCAGATAACACCAAAGCATAATGACTTCTCATCTTCTTTTTGTGGATGATTTAAAACTTTATAATTCATCTGATGAGGAGCTGAAAGCACAATTGGAAGTGGTCAAAACTTTCTCAGATGATATAAGAACTTCATTTGGTCTTGATAAATGTGCAAAAACAACATTTAAGGCAGGAAAGCTGCAGCACCAAGAAAATATCAACCTGGGACAGGAATGTGATATAAAAGAACTCAAGCAGGCGGGAGTGTATAAAGATCAACATTAAAATATGAACAAATGTGAACAAAGTTTGGTAAAGAATATTTTGGAAGTCTAAAATTAATGCTGAAAACAGCCCTGGCATGTAGGGATAAAGTCCAAGCTATATACCAATTTACTATTCCTGTACTAACTTACAGTTTGGGGGTGATTGACTGGCCCCAAAAGGTACTGGATCAGCTGGACAGGAAAACAAAGGAAAATTCTTCATGCTTATCAGATGAAATATAAAAATCAGTGTATACCAAGATTATATAGAGTTTTGGGCCTCCTTGAAATTGATTACATGTATAGATCTGTAATTGTAGGACTGCATACATAGACCTCATCAGATCCAAACACAGTGAAAGTTTTGAATCATGAAGAGAATAAATTCAGGATGACTTCTTGATTAATTTATCAGAAGCATAATGGTGTCAACTGGGAATGGAAACAAAACCAGAAGTAGACAAAAATCAAGCAGCAACTGAATGTGCCAAAAAACAAATGAAAGACTATAACTAAAAGGGTCAGATGAACAGGGAAGAAATGTGGAAAAGACATAAATATAGTTGCAAGTACAGAAAACTCCTTGAACAACCTCACAACAATCAGGATCTGAAGCAGGAATGGTCAAGGAGAGGTAAATTTAAAACAAAAGATGATAGGTTAATATTCGTGGCCCAGGATAGTGGACTACATACACATTGGTCTACAAAGTCCATTGAACATGTGGGAGAAACAGACAAATGCAGGTTCTGTAAAACTGAAAACAGTCACATGTCTTGTTGCTGGGTGTGATACACTGATGGCAGAGGGCCTGTATACCGAAAGGCATAATAATGTGGCAAGACTGTTGCACAGGGGATTGTGCAAATATTACAATACTGAAGTTCATAGGTTAATAAGTGATTACTAGGCTAATGGCACATGAACCTTTACAAGTCTAGCCAATAATATTCAGGATATGACAATATTGTATCTTACCTCCCCAGATATGGGATGGGGTAGTTTCAGGTAGTGGTGTTGAAGGGGTCTATATCACATACTCGAAGTCTTATAACTTCGAACATGTAATGTTTGAACCATTACGTTCAAAGTTACAAAACTTCAACTATGGATAAAAAAAAAACAATGGAAAACAAAATAAACCGTTTTAACTGGGGGGGGGAGTCCACCTGCAACTTAAATATACCAACTCTGAGATCCGCTTATGGAGATTTCCATTGATTGAAATGCTTGAACTTTTACAAATTCAAGCTTATGGTCTCGACCATATGAGGTTCGAACTTGTAAAAGTTTGACTATGTGATAGGAACCTGTGTTGAAGCCCTGAGTCATTTTACAGACTGTATCTATCCATAAGGGGCATGGGCAGTACCACAGCAGGTTTTTTTTGGTTCCCCATCCATTTATCCAAATTTTTTTTGAAGAGAGTGAGAGACGGGCTTTGTTTTACGAAGATAGGAAGTTTATTCTATACACGAGATAGCCTTTGGGATATGAATCTGTCTTTCCTGCAAGTTCTGTTACAGTCACAGATAAGGTTCAGGTCAATGGAACACATAACCCTCGTATAATTTTTCTTGTGAATATGCAACATTTACAACAGGGACAGATCAGAGAATGACTTGTAGGTCACACATAAGTCCACTCTCAATAAACAATATGAGATGGAGTAAAGGGATAGGGCCTTTAGTCAGCCTGCACAAGACATGTGTCTTACATTTTGTATTTCTTTAGTGAGAAACTTCTGGGACCACTCCATTTGGTGTAACTGCCTGGTTAGGTACATGCAGAAGGGAGCATGTTATGGACCTGATGAGGGCTGAGTACAATAGCACTATCACTTCCTTTGATCTTGATGCCATGCCATTACTTATAAGTTCATACACACAGAAGGATTTCCTCACTACTGTAGCTAAGTGGTCAAAGTTTAGGTTACTATCTATCTGTGTTCCGAGGTCCCTCACCCTTCTTTTAGGGTTGTGCTATCAATATTATAATTTGCAGGGATATCTGATTCACTGAAAGGTATTATTATGTAGTATTTAACATTTAGTCTCGCACCAAGGTTTTGGCACCAGTTGTTTGTCATTTTTACGCCTGTTTGTTGAATGTCAACATCATTTGAGGATTGACTGATTGCTCCCAGGTTACAGTCATCAGTGAACTTGGTGAGCCAGAGGCCCCCAACATTGGCCTTCACTTTAGATAAATATATGTCAAACAGGAGGGATCCCAACACTGAGCCCTGTGGGACACCACTAGTAAATGTTTTTTTTTTTTTATCAGAAGTGGATTCACCTATCCAGACAACATATGTGCTGTCAGTGAGTCAGTTGGCTATCCATCTGATGATACAGGGCTTTATGCCTAACTTAGTAAGTTTACCTATGATCCCTGAGTGGGGGCATGTGTAGAAGGCTTTGTACGGATCTAGATAAGTGGTGTGTACCATTTTACTATCATCCAAGGCTCTGGTGACTTTCTCTAAGAAGTCCACCAGATTGAGCAGGCAATACCTCCTTTGACAAAGCCAAATTGGGTTTGGTCCAGTGTTTGGAGAGTTCCTATGGTGTTATTGATCAGTCCATCATAATTCTCTCTATGGCCTTGCAGATAAAACTGGTCAAGCTTATGGGTCTGTAGTTCCCTGGGTCAGTTGATGCCCCCTGTTTTTGTAGAGGGGTGACTGTTGTAGTCCTCCATTCCTCTCGGACAGAGCCCATCCAGAGGCTGTGGTTAAAGAGGGCTTCTAGTGGTCCTAATAGATTTTGTTTTAAGCTATTTAAGCAGCATCCTGGAATGTTGTCAGGAACCATGGAGGCTGTGTTTTTGGCTTTAGCTAACGCAGTAAGGACCTGTTCCCTCGTAATGATCAGTAGTATGGTTGCAGGCATTTCTTTGGGTGTGGTAGGAGGTGATGGGGGGAGAAGTTTGAACTGCACTTGTCAGCCAACAGGTTTGCTATAGTTTCAAGGCCGCCCCTGGGTGTAAGTTTTGCTCTTCATGCTTGACTTGGAACATTGCTGAGCATTTCTCCTGAGGTTACGAAAATAATTTAAAAAGCCTTTTGTTCGTCTTTGACCCAAGAGGCTATCTTTGTCTCATAGTTTGCTTTGGCAGATTTGACCAGCTCTCTAATTTGTTTGCTTAGACTGGTGAGTTTCTTTTTGCACTGGTTTGTCTCTCTTCTTTCTTGGCTTTGGGGAGGATTTTTTTTTGTTTTCTTGAATGGCTTATTTATGTTAGTGTTCCACCAGGGTGGTTTATTTTTGCCAGTAATCATAGGTTTAGCTCAGACAGGTACAGCATCATCTATGCTGCTATGAATGTGCTTACACAGTGAGTTTGTGTACAGCTCAGAATAGCCTTCAGTGTCATCCAGTCATTCAGAAGGGCTTGGAAGTTTAATAAGCTGTCACTTCGTTTGAGGTAATTGACTTAAGAATGGGTGTTCGCATTGATGCAGTCCAAAAACTTCTGAGCAAGTGAATTACAGGTCATATAAGCATCACAGTTTATGGAGGTGTAGTTGAAGTCACCCATGAGTATAGTGTTAGGCTGAATGTTAAGATATTCTAGTAGGTTTAGGTAGGAGGTGTGGTTTTCCAGACTAATGTTAGGGGATCTGTAGCTAGCAAGGATATGACAGGGGTTTGCACCTATGGTTAGTTGGGCATGGAGCAGCTCAAGCAAGTCATGTTGTTGGACATGTCTTTCAGTGTACTTGTACTTTATGAACCCGGAGACACCGCCTCCCTTTGTTTCATTCTGAGCTGACGGGGATCGAAATGTATGAAAGACATTGTAGCCTTTGATAGCTGGGATGCTTTCCATGGTTCTGAAACATGTCTGAGTAACTGCACATATGTCTGCATTCACCAGGGTGAGAAGTGCTTCCTGGGAGTGCAGTTTTTTTTATTTAAACTCCTGGAGTTGAGCAGCAGTACCTTTATGTAATCATGAGTGATTTTTGTTCTGATGGAGGGGTTAACAACCAGGCACGACCTAAAAAAGGCACTATGGGGAATAGATAGAGTTTTTACCACTATCTAGAAGCCAAGTGTAACATCCCACTCTGGCAAAGCATCATGGTTTGTTGATCATGTCTCCCTCCCCAGACTGCTGTGACACCAGGAGCTAAGCCAGTCATTGAAGTCAGTCATTTTTGCTGGTACTGTGGCATGGTATCATTATTGGTGAAGGTAGGATGTTGCTCAAGGCTAGATTCATACCCACCTAAGACACGTTCAGAGAGCTCCATAATGTCTCTCTTCATATAGTCCAGTGAAGTACATTTTAGGTCATTTATATCCACATGGACTATGACTGTGCTTTACCGGTACTTGTGGTTTAAAGACCTAAGTGCATGTGTAATCTGGTGGATCCTGGCTCCAGACAGACAGCTCACTGTGATCTTTTCCTTGTTTAGCCTAGTAAGGGAGACATACGTATGTCTTATAATAGAATCCCCAATAACTAGAATGTGTGGCTGTGTGGTGTTCTGCCTTGTGGGCTTCAAAGCAGGGCTACTATGATTTTCAGAGTTACATGTTGTGTGGTGTGATGTCTTTTTTGAGTGTGCATGGGGTCACTGAGAGATGCTTTTAGGACGTCTTGGAGGTTTGGGTAGATTACAAGTGAGTACCTATGTGTTTGTTCCTTAGTGTTGGTAGTGAGTGTTTTGGGTGTAATGCTGACAACCTGGTTTGCATTTTCCATGTGTGTGTGTGAGAGCTTTGCTTCCAGTGACATTGTATATATACAGCTCTCACACACTGTGTTTGTCTGTTCTAAAATAAAATGATTGTCATTGAACATAAGACAGTTACTACACTGCATCAGGATGCCCATTCTATCAGGCCAGAAAGAGAGATGGCAGGGAAGTGCCTATCCATTATACCAGATCCTTAGTAAATGTGAAGGAATAGGATAAAGTCACTTAAAGGTCTAAATGAGAGTGTTTAATAGTATACCATTGGATGACATGCTGTGGTGCTGCCCTCTGTGCAAACTGGCAGCTCTTCAAGCAGCTATGAACAATGGCAGACTATAGACAGCATTTCCTATGGAGGATTTTAAACTGGACAGGTTTGCTTATATACGACCATGGGTAACCACATTTGTGTGATGCTCAAATGTGAGGCTTTTATACCACCAGGATGAAAGACTTTTACACAGTTAAGCCCTCAGGCCAATGGGATAAACCTACAATAAGCCTTCCACCAGCAGTACCCAACTTGGATGGGTTAAATCACCCTCTGCTCCTATCAGAGTGCAGAAAAACTCTCTTAATTCAAAACCAACTGGTTTTGAGCTCAAGTGCAGTAATAAATACTTTGCAAAAAAAAAAAAAAAAAAGAACTCATAAAGTATCAGGAATCCTTAGAAATAAGTTCACAAACCCTGAAAAATGTTCACAAATATGGAAAAAAGTATGAAAACATAAGAGAACTTTTACAAAAATAGAAAAACTTTGCAAAATTTAGAAATATTCTAGCACACTCAGGAGAACTTTGGCAAACTCAGAGCAGTATCAGAGGAGGTTAAGAAATATCAGCATACTTCTAAAATGTCCTAAGAGCAGTACAGTAACAAACAGATGTTATTTCATTAACAAGTACAGGCTGAAAAACAGTAATAAATTCAACAAAATCAATAAATGAGGTACAGAAGTTTTAAATAGCACTGAGATAGTTAGAGCAAGTACAAAAAAATACTTAATAAAACTTTATAGGTCCACAAATGGTTTTAGAATCAATCCAGGGTCTTGTAGTTGCAGGTGTTCAAATCAGGCACAGGAAAACTGAACAAAATAGGCATAGTCTCTGAGAAGCACTGGAAACATGAACCACAAAACATTATAGAGAATGATGAAGTTTACATCACATGAGAGCATCCATTACCAACACTTCAAAAAAAAATAGATGCAAGAAAACCAGATATAGCATTCCATGAAAAGAAGACAAAAGTAGCAGTGATTATAGTGTCTTAAGTACAGAGATGCAAAAAATCATAAAATACCAGGACTTGCAGGCAGAAAGAGGGCAGTGTAGAAGAAGAATACCCAGACTGTTCCAATAGTAGAAGGAGCAATGGGTCTCATAAAAAAGAATTTACAGTCTTATTTAGATATGCTACTAATACATGTAACTCTGTACAAACTGCAGAAGAAGTCAATTCTAGACACATTACAGGTGCTGCAAAGAGCACTTTTGGTTAACAGCAAGGATTAAAAAAAATGCTAATTTCACAAATTTTAATCATACTTTGACTTCGGAATGAGGTCCATTCCTGTCATGGTATTAGAAACCCAAAATACTTGGAGAAATTAAAAAAAAGAGATAGTGTGGCGAATGTGGAAAAACTCAAGAATAGTTACATAACTGTCTTATCTAGTAGATCTAACAAATTAAACTCTGTTGTATTTTTCTTAACAAAAAAGTTATTTCTCATTCCCTTCGTAATTCTGACACAATTACTCTGTTTGAAGACTAAAGTATAATACAAATGTCTGCTTCCCAGCTCTAACCAAGAACTGCTAAAACTCCAAGGAAAGCAAATGTAAAGTGAAACAGCACAGTAATAGAACAAGTGCAAAAGATGAGAACACAAAGTAAGTGTGCACACTTTAACATAGTTATCTTACCTGGCAGCTCACACAACTAAACATTGTCCTGTTTTCCTTACAAGCAGTTAAATAATGCAACATAAAATGTTCCTTCCTGGACCTAACCTAAACTTATAAAAGCCTATAAAAACAGTAAAGTAACACTGTGGTAAAACACGATCAAAATACAAGAAACCAAACCCAGTATACACACTATAAACCAAGAAATTTAAAATAGTCACAGACCAGTCTTACCTGGCAGCTCTCGTAAATTATATCACCTTCTGTTCTCTTTACCTTAAATAAAGATGCTAACGCACAGCTCCTCTCACATTTCAAATACAGAATGCAGCACAAATGTGTGCTTTCTAGAACTTTTAGAATTCTGAGAAAAGGTAATTTTGAAGTAAGACAGCACTGAGCCCTGCTCTGTGACCTAGAAAAATAAATCCTTGACTACATCCCAGACGATCCACCATTCAGATACTGGCTGGAAGCTGGAGGAGATGGGTGGAATAGAAATAAGCAGCCAATACTGAAATCCTCATTTTGATAAGAGGAGGTTGTTCTAGTCTTCTAATCTGCCATTATAAAGCAGAAGATTGCAGGCAAGGCAACAACAAAAGACCAGGTTACATTAGCTCAGCTCTACCAAGGCACTGACAGTGACCCTCATTAGCATGTGTAAGGAAGCATGCACATATATGCTGAGGGTGTAATAGACATTTACAATTATACAAGTGCCCCAGCCAGCCACCCAAGGGTGAGCATAGGGTCATTAGCTATGCCCTCTTCCCCTACATCAGTACATACAGCAAGGGAAGAAAACCTCTGTGGCTGCCTGGATGACAACCCCTCCAGGTGGCTCTCACATCTAAGCTTGAACTATTCTGCACGGGAGAATGAATAACTTCAAGGCCAATGACATCAAAGCTTGAAGGCTAGCAAGCCCAAAGGAAAAATAATATAGAAAAAAATAAAACAATGCTACAATAAATGGTGAAGAACAAGGAAAACAATGTAATCTCCGCTATAATAAAGTCTGAGTCCATTTTCTTACAATAATGGCAGTAAATCAAAACAAATTCTGGTAGCACTGCTCTCATTATCATAAACTGGATTAATATGCAATCTAAGAGCCAGTTCTACTCGACTGGACAATGAGACAGGTAATGGGCTTTTGACATATATGTTTCTGAGAACTCCTGTAATCTGACAGCTATGTTAAAATTGTCTTACACTTATGTGTTATGCTATTATTGATCACAGCTTGTGTCTGTAAAATGTGCTTGGCCATAATTATTTCCATTTAATGTAAGACATTTAAGTAATTTGGTGATGTTCATTAGAGAAAGAGAATTGTTTTGCAGAACTAGCAACATTTCTTCTTTCTTCAGTTTTTGCTTAATTTTGTACATGTAGTTGTGACGATAGGAGGCACTGACAGCCATGCAAGGGGAATTAGGGCAGTGGATGTATGACTTGGGCTCCTATTACCTGATCGAACGTTTAGGTTAGTGAATACCTAAATGTCGATCTGGCAATAGTGAAAGCAAAAAAACGCAAACGGACAATTTAACACAGGGAAAGAATTCGCTTGGCCGTTATGCAGAATTTGCCAGTTTCCACAGTGTAGAGCAAGCTTGGAGTTGGCATATTTAGTTAGCGGAGGTGTGGGGGAAAGCCCCCAGTTCATTTTGGATTAGATTTTTTTTTTTTTTTTGTGGCCGAGGGAATTCGTTCCCTATGTTAAATTGGCTGTTCGCTGTTTTAATTTTTTTGATTATTACCAGATCGACATTTAGGTATTTGCTAACTTAAATGTTTGATCGGATAATATAGACACTATGACTTGTGCCAGCACAGCTAGCTGGAATTTTGTAAATAATTATATGCCATTTGTATATCAATCTGATTTGTACAGATGCTTGTATTGAAAATGTATTTGTGAGGTTTGCCTGTGTTAAAATGTATCAACAGTGCATCCTGCTGGAATGAATGGAAATGTACATGTATTATTCTAACTGAATTAAATGCATGTGGTTTAATGGAGGATACTGGGGCAGCAAAGGTTAACCAGCTAACTTTCTTTAAGAAAAATAAGGGAAATGTAAAAGAGCTGTTAAACCATTAAAACATCACCCCACAGTGCTTAATAGGACTGGAGATGGTGGGTCTGGAAGAAGCCTCTGTTCATTAGCTCAGTAAAAACAGGGGAAGTCCCAGGCACTGCCATAAACATTTAGATGTGTATTGTAGCCATTTATGTTAAATTCCAGTCTTAGCTTCAAAGGGGAATATAGTGAGAACCTAGAGTCAGGTGACCAGATGAGGTCATTCTACAAGCCATCTTGAATATTATATTTTACAGGGAGTAATCTCTGAGTAGGGAGTATTTTCTTTTGGGGAACCTGTCTAGAAAGACTGCTGACATATTTCATTATGCCTTGCTCTATAAAGTAAGCTATTAGGGAAGAGTAATTCTCCTAGATTCAGTCAGGAAAAGATAGTGAAGCTTAGTTTAGATTGTTTTTCTTTATTTGTCTGAGTCTGTCCATCAATGTTGTTTTCAATATTTCCTGTGATTTGAACTTGGTTGTATACTGTGAATATATATTTAGTATTTTCTTCTGCTTTTATTATTTATTATTAAATATATTTAAACTTTTTTTGTGGCTGATCCTTATAGAAAGTATTTAATCTTTGAGAGTGCTTATATTTGTTTGGAGACAATGTGTGGGCCACTCCAGTAGGCCTAGCCATCTTGGTCAACTGCTACCATTTGTATTAGTATTAATATTACTCAGTATAATTGGACACCCTTTGTTAAGGGGCTTAGAGTAACTGATTGTGGAATGCCTGGTGGCTGTGGTAACTACCTTATAAACTGGGCAGAAGGGGACACCGTAGGTAAATCTGTGCCAGACTTTCCCAGGTGTGTGTGTGTGTGTGTGTGTGTGTGTGTGTGTGTGTGTGTGTGTGTGTGTGAAGAATCAAATCTCACAGTGTGTGTGTGTGTGTGTGTGTGTGTGTGTGTGTGTGTGTGTGTGTGTGTGTGTGTGTGTGTGTGTGTGTGTGCGTGTGTGTATGTGTGTGAGACACAGAGAGAGAGAGTAAGAGAGAGCTACTTGGGGCAGGGACAAAGCACTGGGTTACAAAGAAGGTGCTACAGGACTTGGCTTGGACATTTTGCTGAGGACCTAACCCTACAGCTGTACCAGTGGGGAGTCTCATTGGGGACCTGGAGAGAGACAGATATAGAGAAATCCAGTCCCCGGGCTGAGTGTATTCCCTGTGTACTCTTAAGGGAAATTGTGCTTGATGCAGATAGGTCTGCATTTAGAAATACTGAGTGTGTCCATTTGCATTCCAAGTGCACTTCCCTGTCCAGTGTCAGTGGTGAAGAATCAGGCTCCTTGATTACTAGCCTAGAGAGGGGTCATCACATGTAGTGTCCAAGTATACAGTGGGTAAAAGGGCAAATTCCAGATGGTGACCAACCATCAGTTTCCCTAGGAAACTTTTCACAGAAAATATCATTCGATGAATAGTATTTTCCCTGAACAGGTGTTTGACAAATGAGCCTTCTCTCATTTGAGTTTTGACTAAATGATAAGCCTGATATTTCTACATATGTCTGGATTTGAACTCTCACTCCAATGAACCTTCAGAATACAGTAAGGGTTCATAGGTTCATAGATTAGTACTAGGCTAACTTCCCTTGTGGGACATTTTAAGCCTAGCCAATTACCCCATGTAAGAATCAAACCTTGCATCTTGCGTCTGCAAGGTAAACACTTTAACTGTTATACCGACCTTCCACCCCTTATACCAACCTCCCAACCCTTATACCAACCTCCCACTTATCCCTCTGTGAAACACAAACAGCTTTGCAGCCGGGAACTGAAATCATTCTGCATACAACCAACTGCAACATCATCCACAGTACTAAGAAACCATATAACAGTTATTTGTACATGCATTCATTTTGGATGCAGTGCACTGACTGATCACACAACCACTTATGACTATTGCTTGCAAAAAATGTAGCTCTATCTTACCTCTCTGTGTTTGTTGCTCATTCTTGTCTTATCTGGACATATTTCTGATACAAGCAGTATATAAGGTATTATATATCATTGTTCTTAAAATGTGTGAGGATATTAAAAGGCAATAATATACAGTTGTCCACAAATGAAAGGGAGGTTGGATGTTAATGAACAGAACCTGTGTATTGTCTGTTGCTTAATTACATTTCCTACCTTGATAAAATTACTTCTATACACATTGTAAGTCTAACATGACATACCCACTGGAGGTAGGGGAATCTGCATTGCTGTTGTGGTTTCCTTCACTCTACTAGTAATCATTCACAGATACAATCCATTACCAGCAAACACTGAAGGAGTGCCTCCACTCTGTTTACATCTGCTAGACAGATTCAAGTGTTTGGGATTCAGCAATTCTAATAAATTCAGACCTCATTTGCATCTTCTCCATGCTAATAGCCCTAAATCTACACTATAAAAAGGCAACCATGTAGCTAGGGGGATCTGAAGGTGAGGAGACTTGTTTATGTGGAGAACTTAGAAGAAGCTATTACTTTGGGATATATGTGCACAAAAGACTAGTGAACTGGAGAAGGTATGCTTGCATTTTTCAGCCATATAGTGCACATGCTGAAATGTCATTAAGAAAAATATGTCATATATATATATATATATATATATATATATATATATGGATCTACTTCATTTGCCCTAACTTCCGATTGACTGACACCCATTTGCCCGACCCCATTTGACTGAAATTTCATTTGACCGACAAGTATTATTGGCAAGTAAATGGGATTTGCCCCCTTCCCCACTGTAGTGCGACCCTGGAGTTAGAATATATAGTTAGGGGGGTGTGGGGGTGAAGCCCCCCCACTTACTTTTGTTTTACTAAGCAATATTAAAGCAAAACTAAACAATATAATATGAAATTAAGTGGGGGGCTTTGCCCCCACACCCCCCTAACTATATATTCTAACTCCAGGGTCGCAATACAGTGGGGAAGGGGGCATATCCCATTTACTTGCCAATAATACTTGTCGGTCAAATGAAGTGTCGGCCAAATGAAATTTCGGTCATTTGGTGTCGGGCAAATGGGTGTCAATCAATCGGAAGTTAGGGGAAATGAAGCAGACCCATATATATATATATATATATATATATATATATATATATATATATATATATATATATATATTTTTTTTTTTTAATTAGCAAATGATATTGTTATCTGCATGAATTACTTCGAAGTGTACTGCTGGCATGGGCATGTTTGTCAGGGCATTTCAGAAATAGACATGATTGGCAATAGCTTAAAATGAAATGTCCTGTGTTAAATCCGTATGCATGTTTGTGGGACAGTCCATTATATAGCACTTTTAGCATTTCACTAATGGTTTGTTAACAAAGTAAAGCTGAATTTCTGTTTTGACACAAACAAGGATATGTTGCTATCATTAGAATCCCCTTTTTTTGCATCCAGCCTTTATTTATTTATTTATTTATTTATTTGCAGTTGGTTTACCAGGATAGTCCATTGGGCCAGAAGAACCCGTTTTCAATGGAGTCCTGGGGAGAAAAGCTCCGATATAGACAACATTAGGTACATACAATAACTACAAGATAATTAATTATACAGAGTAGAGATAAAGCATTAATACATTTAGGTATAAATTTGAGAGACATTCAAAAAATGTGGAGAAAAGCTCTGATATAGACAAAATTAGGTGTGTGCTATAACTACAAGATAATTATACAGAGTAGAGATAAAACATTAATACATTTAGGCTTAAATTTGAAAAATATTCAAGAAAAAAACAGTTTTGAGATATGCCTTCATTATTAAATAACCATTGTGAGGGAACATAAGCTTTAATGGGATGAGTTGCATTGTATGTGAATGTAATATGTTACAACAACATAATTCCTGTTGTCTATAGTTCAAATATCTAATGTTACCTATTCTGTTTCATCTTTGAACATGTATTTTTTAGTCATGTGATGCTTATGTGTATTATCCTTCTGTTGTGTTTTAGGATACCTAAGACTATGGAATCCAGGCATCTCATTCCCTGAAAACCACCCTACAGTGACCCTGAAAATCAGGTCATTGTGGAAGCTTGTTGGCAACATGGTGCGATTCAACTTGAGAGGGGACATGGAGATATGTCAGGCAGAATGCAAATTTTGCAGCAGATAGTTACAGATGGGAATGCAGTAGGTGACCACAGAAGAACATATGATCAGGTGCACCATAGGGCCACTGACATGATCTCATCTGTATGTAGGAGAGCAGCTGCAGTGGCCCGTGATTGGATGGAACCAGGGAGTCTGCTACAGAGCCACCACTAACAGCAAATGAAGCGTTCCTGTCCACTGTCAGGGATCCAGATGGCTCCCAGGAAAGTGAAGAACAGCATGTCCTTGACATTGGTGCTACTGTCCTAGGAGGAGCTTCCAGGTGGGCTTATGTATCTCAATTGTTAAATAATCTTGTATAGTAAAATATTTGCAACAATACGTTAGTTCTGTTTAACAAGAAATTGTTTGGAAGGATTGTAGTTTACTACAGATAACAACACATTCTGATTGATTACACATGGGTTTAGTTTGAACTTGTCATCCAAATTCTTATTGAAAGTATAGTTAATGGACATACAAAGGGGAAAAATGTTACAACAGCATTACTGTTAATTGTGAAAATGCTGTCCTTACCTTTTGCTTAACTTCTTCCTGGCACATCCAGCATATAGAGCCTACAGTCCTCTGAACATGGTAAGCCAAACATGTTTATGTCAGTACTGATGGGCAGTTCAAAGAAATTTTAGTTTGCGATGCTGGTGTCAGGACTGCTGGGAGTATTGCTGTACTGTCTGTAATAGTGGCAGCATTGCTAGTTTGTTAGCATGAAATAGCAGAAATGAGCAATGGAGCAAAGTCCCAAGTAAGCTGGTTTATTTTAAAACAATAATGTTAGCAAAAAACACGCTTTCGGCGAGCCCAATGTCTCACCTTCATCAAACAAAAATACAAGCAACTAACTAGCATTTTTATATAAAATAGTTTCAATTAAATAATCAACAATCAATCAACTTTAATTTAATCAGTGCTGCATATCAAATATAAAACATAATGAATCAAATTTTTAAATGTTAAAAAACGTATAAGGTAACTTGTATCAAAGTTAAAAAACTTATAAAACCAGAATAATCTTCATGATTACACATTATGTGTATAAGTATCTATGTGTATAAAATACACACTAATTAATGAACTAATTTAATTTTAAAATCTTTATATATTAACATTTTTATATTAAAGTAATGCTAGATACAAAGTTATCTTAAATGCTTAGCTACATAGCCCATAAAACAAACAGTATTCATCCATTTAATTAATGTACCTAGTTCATTTAAAACAAAGGGCAGAATATTTTTGTTATTTTTATGTATGTATGACAGTTAGTGCAAACTAACACCATTTATCAACACTACATGTCAACCTTTTTGTAGATAAAAGTTTAAGAACACAGGCAATGGATACATACTCATTTAAACCTGGATGCGTATATGCACATGTGTGTATCTGCCAAACCAATTCATTTATTTCTAAATGAATCTGCCAAGGGCCACCCTTATTATCCACCAAAATTTTTCCCAAAACAGTGAACTTAAAAAAGTGATCAGGGCAAGCATTAATGTGCCTTGCAAGGGCATTATTCAAATCTTGCCTAGCAATAGCATAAGTGTAAATCATAAATGCGCTGCTTAAACTTTCTTTCTGTTTTCCCTATATAGAAAGCAGCGCATTTTTGACACAAAGCCAAATAAACCACACCATTTGTCTCGCAACTATGTTTCCCTATTATTTTATATTCTTCATTCCTAATCTTGACTTTTAAGTCAGTTAGTACATGCTTACATTGATTGCAAGCCCCACATTTTGTCATTCCTGAAGTGCGTTGACTTGAAGGTTGTGGTTTAAACTCAAGCAAAGATTTTAAATTGCGCCCTCTTCTGAAAGTTAATTTAGGAACCTCACCTAACTTGTGGGACAAATAGTTGTCATCCATAATCAAAGCCCAATATTTATTGAGCACCTTCCTGATCTCAAAATGATCCACTGAAAAGGTGCAAAAAAATCTAATTCCAGAAGGAGGCTGGTTTGTGGTGTCAGCGGCTGATCTAAATACGTTGGTGGGAGCAGTTTCAGAAATAGTAACTTCAAAAGAAAGAATTGGTTTATAAAAACCTGATCTTCTTTTGTTTATTACTTCTGTTCTAATATCAAACAACAGTGAAGCCGGATAACCTCTATTTACAAACATTTGACTCAAATGTTCACATTCCAACAAAAAATCTTCAAATTCAGAAACCATTCTAGCCGCTCTTACCATCTGGCCTTTCACTACTGCTTTCTTTTGATAACTAGGATGGCAACTAGTGAAATGCAGGAAAGCATTAGAGTAAGTGGGCTTTCGATAGATAAGGCTCTTCTATCTTGAATTTGTCTCATCTTTAATAATCAAAATATCCAAATAATTAATGCTAGATTTCTGCAAATTGTAGGTAAACTCCAAGAAGGATGTCATACTGGAAATAGTACTTATAAATTTAGGAACTTCGGAGGGAGACGCTTTCCAGATAAGGAAAATGTCATCCTGGTACCTTGTGTACCAGGCGACATTGTTCATAAAAGTAGCATCAGAAAACAAGAAGTTCTTCTCCCAGTATGCCAACACACCATTGGCAAAACTCCCTCCACAGGGCGACCCCATAGCAACCCCTGATTTTTGTAAATAAATTTTATTGTCAAACAACATAAAGTTATTATTTAAGACAATTTCCAACAACGTCTCGACCAAATAAATAGTGTTGTCATCTATTTTCTTATCAAAAAGAAATTCACGTACCCATTGAATACCAAGTTCTTGTGGTATGACAGTATAAAGATCCTTGATATCGATGGTCAAAAACCAGAAATTTGCGTCAAAAGGAATCTTTTTAATTTCTTGGAGAAAACTCCAGGAATCTTTACAAATCTGGGGTTCCTGATTGATTAAGGGTCTTAATACACTGTCAATATATTTAGCACATGCAACAGTGATAGAACCGCGGCCGTCCACAATAGGACGAAAAGGTGGTTGTGATAAACTTTTATGAGTTTTTGGGATGCCAAACAAGGCCGGTAACCTAGGGGCTAGAACATTTAAATATTGATACAAATCAAGGTCTATAAGTCTTTCAAGAAATAAATCCTCAATCATACCCCTGATTTTTGCATAAGCAGTGTTAACTTCGTTAATGCTCACAACTTCATAACAATCAGTGTTTAGAAGAGTTACCATTTTCTGAACATACAAAAAGTTGTCCATAAAGACTAGACCGCCCCCCTTGTCAGGCTTCATAACTCTGATGTTACAGTTTTTTAGCAAAACCATAAACTCTCTTTCATAACTAGCAATATTATAATGTCGCTTGTGAGAGAATTTGTTCAACTTAAGAGCCCGTAAGTCATATTCACACATCTTTTCAAACAGTCGCAAAGTGTCATGCAATGGGGGGTTGTAAACACTAGAAACTCTAAGGGTACCAGATGGAACCATTCCATCACCCATCAATATTTTTAGATTGAGTTTTCTGACAAATAACTTAAGGTCAAAAATGGATGAATACTGTTTGTTTTATGGGCTATGTAGCTAAGCATTTAAGATAACTTTGTATCTAGTATTGCTTTAATATAAAAATGTTAATATATAAAGATTTTAAAATTAAATTAGTTCATTAATTAGTGTGTATTTTATACACATATATATTTATACACATAATGTGTAATCATGAAGATTATTCTGGTTTTATAAGTTTTTTAACTTTGATACAAGTTACCTTATACGTTTTTTAACATTTAAAAATTTGATTCATTACGTTTTATATTTGATATGCAGCACTGATTAAATTAAAGTTGATTGATTGTTGATTATTTAATTGAAACTATTTTATATAAAAATGCTAGTTAGTTGCTTGTATGTTTGTCTGATGAAGGTGAGACATTGGGCTCACCGAAAGCGTGTTTTTTGCTAACATTATTGTTTTAAAATAAACCAGCTTACTTGGGACTGTGCTCCATTGCTCATTTCTGCTATTTCTTGGTTTGTGTAGTGATTTGGTTTACGTGTTTTTTGAAGTTTGTGATATATCATGAGCAGTTCGGGCACTTTATCCCAAGGATCGTTATTTTCACAAAGGGATGGTTGTGCTGGTAATTCACCGACTGGTGTGACTCCTGCCGATGAAGCAAACGCTGAAGGCAATCTAACTGCTTTATTAAAGCTTGTCATGGATCGTGTCGACAAGCTGACTCAAAAGATGGATGGTCTACAAACAACTAGCGTACCTGGAGTGTTAAGCGCTTGTTCTCTACCTTTACCAGTGTTAAGCGCTCGTTCTCCACCTTTATCTTTGCCCATTGATCCTGAGGCTCCGAGGGTGATTCCGACAAGCACTTCCAGTGCTTTGGCTTTTACTAGTACTGGTTCGTTGCGTAGCCCAGTAAATTCGGATATCCAGCCTGGTCAGGCTAGTAGGAACTGTATAGTGAATGGCGATCAACAAAGGAGCCCCATACCTACTTCTAACACTATGGGGTGTCCTTCTATTAACGGATTTCTTAGTCACATTAATTTCTTTTGTGACGAGGCTTGTGAAGGTGTTACTGAAGGTATTCAAGAGAACGTAAGTGATTTATCTCACCTTATTGCCATTTTTGACTCTAAACTTTTCAAGTGTAGGAAACTGCAACTTGAAATTTCGTATCTACAAGAATGTTTGGTTAAGAAACTTGTCCCGAAAGATTTTCGGCAATGGCGCTTCCCTGTCGGGTTAGTGGAAGAGTCACAATTTCACAAAGACCTGTTAGCCCTGTATGACCAGCAGGGCTTTGAGTATATGAACTTGCTTATTGTACAATATCAGAAGGAGGTTGACTGTTTTAAAATTTAACTTGCAAGACTTGAAGAAAATATAAAGGAGGATTCAGAATTTGTTATATATAAATATGAGTACTTGCGAATTTTTACTAGTATTGAGGCAACTATTACTAAGCTTATTAACAACAAAATGAAAAAGATTAATAGGGACATTCACGAATATCGTGTAAATAAAGCTTATCCTTGACCTCCATTATTGTCAAATAAATTTCAAAGTACTGTTCCTCATGGAAACTTGAACTGCCTAATGTAGTAAATGGTCAGCAAAATTTAGTGTCGGAAAGTCATGACAATGAAGCTATGCCTCTTCGTCGTAGTGAAAGGCTTTTGAGCAATTCTAATAAGTCTGTCAATACGAATATTAACAGAACTGACAACAGTAACAACACTATCTTTGAAGAAGGTTCTGTAAATAATTGTGACAATTTCAACAACCAGCAGGGTTTTCCCAGGAACAAGAAAGCCAAACAAGTCAATGGACAGGGGAGGAACAATCAGGGCAATTACAGGAACCACAGAGCACAACGCAGGAGATGACAAGTCATTTTTCTGATCCACTGATACTAACAGACTCTAAGGGGGGCTTTAAAATTTATAACTACATATCCTTCAATATTGATTCTAACTTAGTTGAGTTTTTTTCTAGAGGTTTATCTTTTGTGCCTGACATGTCATTTGATTTGGTCAAAACTATTATTGACCTTAAGTTATTTGTCAGAAAACTCAATCTAAAAATATTGATGGGTGATGGAATGGTTCCATCTGGTACCCTTAGAGTTTCTAGTGTTTACAACCCCCCATTGCATGACACTTTGCGACTGTTTGAAAAGATGTGTGAATATGACTTACGGGCTCTTAAGTTGAACACATTTTCTCACAAGCGACATTATAAAATTGCTAGTTATGAAAGAGAGTTTATGGTTTTGCTAAAAAACTGTAACATCAGAGTTATGAAGCCTGACAAGGGGGGTGGTCTAGTCTTTATGGACAACTTTTTGTATGTTCAGAAAATGGTAACTCTTCTAAACACTGATTGTTATGAAGTTGTGAGCATTAACGAAGTTAACACTGCTTATGCAAAAATCAGGGGTATGATTGAGGATTTATTTCTTGAAAGACTTATAGACCTTGATTTGTATCAATATTTAAATGTTCTAACCCCTAGGTTGCCGGCCTTGTTTGGCATCCCAAAAACTCATAAAGGTTTATCACAACCACCTTTTCGTCCTATTGTGGACGGCCGCGGTTCTATCACTGTTGCATATGCTAAATATATTGACAGCGTATTAAGACCCTTAATCAATCAGGAACCCCAGATTTGTAAAGATTCCTGGAGTTTTCTCCAAGAAATTAAAAAGACTCCTTTTGACGCAAATTTCTGGTTTTTGACCATCGATATCAAGGATCTTTATACTGTCATACCACAAGAACTTGGTATTCAATAGGTACGTGAATTTCTTTTTGATAAGAAAATAGATGACAACACTATTTATTTAGTCGAGATGTTGTTGGAAATTGGCTTAAATAATAACTTTATGTTGTTTGGCAATAAAATTTATTTACAAAAATCAGGGGTTGATATGGGGTCGCCCTGTGGAGGGAGTTTCGCCAATGGTGTGTTGGCATACTGGGAGAAGAACTTCTTGTTTTCTGATGCTACTTTTATGAACAATGTCGCCTGGTACACAAGGTACCAGGACAACATGTTCCTTATCTGGAAAGCGTCTCCCTCCGAAGTTCCTAAATTTATAAGTACTATTTCCAGTATGACATCCTTCTTGGAGTTTACCTACAATTTGCAGAAATCTAGCATTAATTATTTGGATATTTTGATTATTAAAGATGAGACAAATTCAAGATACAAGAGCCTTATCTATCGAAAGCCCACTTACTCTAATGCTTTCCTGTATTTCACTAGTTGCCATCCTAGTTATCAAAAGAAAGCAGTAGTGAAAGGCCAGATGGTAAGAGCGGCCAGAATGGTTTCTGAATTTGAAGATTTTTTGTTGGAATGTGAACATTTGAGTCAATTGTTTGTAAATAGTGGTTATCCGGCTTCACTGTTGTTTGATATTAGAACAGAAGTAATAAACAAAAGAAGATCAGGTTTTTATAAACCAATTCTTTCTTTTGGAGTTACTGTTTCTGAAACTGCTCCGACCAACGTATTTAGATCAGCCGCTGACACCACAAACCAGCCTCCTTCTGGAATTAGATTTTTTTGCACCTTTTCAGTGGATCATTTTGAGATCAGGAAGGTGCTCAATAAATATTGGGCTTTGATTATGGATGACAACTATTTGTCCCACAAGTTAGGTGAGGTTCCTAAATTAACTTTCAGAAGAGGGCGCAATTTAAAATCTTTGCTTGAGTTTAAACCACAACCTTCAAGTCAACGCACTTCAGGAATGACAAAATATGGGGCTTGCAATCAATGTAAGCATGTACTAACTGACTTAAAAGTCAAGATTAGGAATGAAGAATATAAAATAATAGGGAAACATAGTTGCGAGACAAATGGTGTGGTTTATTTGGCTTTGTGTCAAAAATGTGCTGCTTTCTATATAGGGAAAACAGAAAGAAAGTTTAAGCAGCGCATTTATGAACACACTTATGCTATTGCTAGGCAAGATTTGAATAATGCCTTTGCAAGGCACATTAATGCTTGCCCTGATCACTTTTTTAAGTTCATTGTTTTGGGAAAAATTTTGGTGGATAATAAGGGTGGCCCTTGGCAGATTCATTTAGAAATAAATGAATTGGTTTGGTAGATACGCACATGTGCATATACGCATCCAGGTTTAAATGAGTATGTATCCATTGCCTGTGTTCTTAAACTTTTATCTACAAAAAGGTTGACATATAGTGTTGATAAATGGTGTTAGTTTGCACTAACTGTCATACATACATAAAAATAACAAAAATATTCTGCCCTTTGTTTTAAATGAACTAGGTACATTAATTAAATGGATGAATACTGTTTGTTTTATGGGCTATGTGGCTAAGCATTTAAGATAACTTTGTATCTAGTATTACTTTAATATAAAAATGTTAATATATAAAGATTTTAAAATTAAATTAGTTTATTAATTAGTGTGTATTTTATATACATATATATTTATACACATAATGTGTAATCATGAAGATTATTCTGGTTTTATAAGTTTTTTAACTTTGATACAAGTTACCTTATACGTTTTTTAACATTTAAAAATTTGATTCATTACGTTTTATATTTGATATGCAGCACTGATTAAATTAAAGTTGATTGATTATTTAATTGAAACTATTTTATATAAAAATGCTAGTTAGTTGCTTGTATTTTTGTCTGATGAAGGTGAGACATTGGGCTCGCCAAAAGCGTGTTTTTTGCTAACATTATTGTTATAAAATAAACCAGCTTACTTGGGACTGTGCTCCATTGCTCATTTCTGCTATTTCTTGGTTTGTGTAGTGATTTGGTTTACGTGGTTTTTTGTAGTTTGTTAGCATATATTGGACTATTGTAGTGTAGCTATTAATTTTTTCCTGTGTTTGTTGCTTATTATCACAGGTGATCTTAACAGTGGACGTGTGGGACTTGTACCACCTGATGTCAGATTATCAGCAGACTCTGATGATGATGGTGGCCAAACAGAGGTACAGTTGGGGGGGATGCAGAGGTTGAATCTGACACTAAGGTTAACATACAGCCATCCCCTGTAATTCTACTGGACCCACCCAGTAGACCTATGCCTACCCATTTCAGAGAGCCCTCAGATATTGGACAGGTGGAGGGTGAGACAAACAGGGAAGTGTGGTTACTACAGCTTCATTGCGTGTTGACTCTGGCTATAGCCAAAATGCAGTTGAGGTGCCACACAGGAGGGCTGTTAGGGTTGCTTGGAGGAAGCCTTCTGTCCATCCTTCACCTGATCTAGGTCTCTCTTCCTGTGCCACTTAATATAGGTTTATGGTCATCATGGAGGCACAGGCACATTCCCACAGGTCCTGCAGAGAAATTTTTAGGGTTGTAGATGTGTCACAGGCTGACATGCATGACTGCCTTCACGGTGTTGCAAGTTCAATGGATCATATGACTGACACATTGGAAAAGGCATCATCTGTGATGGAACATCTGCTGGGAGGAGGATGGTATCCTTGTAAGCCACATCATCTTCTGTTAGCAGACATGGCTGTGCACAATCATGCTCTAATAATGGCAGTACTTCCACTGTTCTAGCAGTGGTTGAGGTGTCCACACCCAGACATGCCAGGCCATGGGGTCATGGTCCTTGGCATTGTCATGTGGGGAGCTCATCCAGCAAACATCATTCACATACACTTAGCAACAGTGCATCTGACCATGGACATGTATGTGCCAATGCATCTCCTGGCAGAGATAGCTCTCATGTTCAGGCATGACAATGATGAACTCCCACCTCTACCATGCACAGCGCACAACACCTGTCTGTCATACCAAGGTGAAGAACTAGCACAGAGCTTGCCTGTATTCATGCAGACACTCATACACCAATTTCAGCTGGAGGGCCCATACAGACACACACACACGGGATATGGTTTTCACACACACACACACACACACACACACACACACACACACACACACACACACACACACACACACACACATACTTGCCAGTGCTGAGATTAGAATCCCTACCTATCTAGTTATGTGTACGTATGTGTACTACGTATTTATCGCATGTGTCACAGAGCTTATAGGGCTGAAAAGTGTCCAAAGGTACTTCTAAGGTGAATGACATCAGTAAGCCATGTAAAGTAGGGCAATGGGAAGTTTACTGGGTGGAAAAGGTCTCACAATGCTTTAACCTGCAAACACACACACACACACACACAAACACACACACACACACACACACACACACACACACACACACACACACACACACAAACACACACACACCCCCACAAGACAGGTGAGGTGAGATTACAACCTCTACCTCTCTACTATTACACAATGGAGGTCACCTTCATACTGGTGCATGCCGGTGGTTACAATTAGTGTGCAAATGTCAGCATGAGAACATTACTCTATGCCTTTAAGGGTGTCTCTCTCTCTCACTCTCTCTCTCTCTCTCTCTCTCTCTCTATGCCTCTCACACTCTGTCTGTCTGTCTCTATCTCTCTCACTATCCCCCTCTGTCTGTCTCTCTCTCCCCCTGTCTCTGCCGGTCTGTAATTGATATATGTGCATATGTTACCTATATATATATATATATATATATATATATATATATATATATATATATATATCACACTCAACAGATGCAGTTATATCAGATATATGCCATAATTGGGGTGGGAGACACAGTTAAGGTGTATACAGCTGTCTGTATGTGAAGACATATCCAGACAAGAGAGTTGTATAGTCAGATGTGGATTTATACATGGGCTGTAATAACTGTAGGAGCATGCACAGTAAGACTTTCAATAGTAAGAGTTTGACTCCATTCCTGTGGTAGCTGCAGTCCAGTCCAGGATTTTGTGTGCTAAACTTGATTGGCTGATTAACCTATGTAAACAGTCCAGCACCTTCGTGATATACTGTGTGAGGAATCTCTTGGCTCTGTGCTATCCTTATTAACTGAGTCATATCCTGATGTGGGTACAGAGTGCATTGGACTGAGCAGAGTTTTCCATAATATGTGTGGAAAATTCTACATAGCACTGTGATTTCCTGGTATGTGAGTGGCAGATTAGTATAGAGCAGTCATCTGCAAACTTGGTAAACTATCTACCATTGCCTGTGCTTGAGGGAAGTATTTTGCAAACAGTTGAGGACCCAGCACAGAACCCTGTGGTATTCTAGTGGTAATTAGCTACTGGTGGAGGTGCAGTTTCTAACTTTGAGAGTGCATGTGTTATGTCAGTGAGCCAGTTGCCTATCCCTGGTATGGAGTAATGTGAGTGAGCAGTGACAGACATTTGTTTACTGACCACATACACTGCAGGGACTATGTTACAGCAGAAATTGTTCTAGTGTGCACATTCTATGTTTGTCTGGCCAGTGCTTCCCCTTCCCCTTATACAGTATGTGTGTCTTTGTCCTTCTGTAGTGCAGTCACAGCCTTTGTACAGATTTGCTGCTGTTATGTATTTGTAGTTATGGCGTGAGTAGGGTAGACATTGTAACATCACACACAGGGTTACAAACCCCACACCTCTGACTGTACTTGTTTAGCAGGTTGTCCATCATTGTGCCCCATACATCTGCTGTGGTCCTCAGTTTGTATTGCACTGTTATTGTAAGGCACCATAACTCTCGGAGTCTTACAGATGGACATCTGGACAGGTTCATATATAATAGGCAGACACAGGCCCAGACATGGGGGCAAGCTCTTAATATTGCTCTTCCAAATGTACACAGTTGGTAGAATGGTTTTGTATTAGCTTGCATTTACTTATGGGTATGACAGCTGCATCTCTACTGTCTGTCATTGCTGTTTTCACATCAACCTTTAATGGTTTGTCAATAGTTTGTCAGGAATATGCAATGTAATGACAAGCAGAAGAGATATATGAGGCATACATGTGGACATTCTGTGACACCCTGTCATACCACAGGTATGGATGATGCCCACTGACTACTTATCAGTACTGACACAGTGACATGGCAGCCTTTATATCCTGGCACTCGACTGACTTGTCACAACCTGCTGTTGTAGTAGGCACAGAGTAGGTTACTCTGAGCTGTGTACTGTCCATATGTGTGGCCCCCTGTCTCTCCATTGTCCAGCTTTCCTGCAGTAACAAATATTGAGTTCTGGCCAATATGTACAACTCCTACCGCTGGCGTAGCTGACATGCAAAATAGGTGACACAGCCAATCTCGAACCATGGACCCTGACAACTACAGTACTGTACTTAGACCACTAAGCCACAACAGCCACCAGTAAGTGGTGTCTATTTGCTGACACTATTAACCACAAACATACATAGCACATTGACTCCTGCATATTGCATTAATGTAACAAGTTATCAAGTTGATTGTAACAGCCCTGGCAATGTGTGGTCTGCTGCTATCACCTTACAGACATAAATGTTACTGCAGTTCTATATGAACACAGGTGTGTTGAGGGGAGTGGGGTGTACCTCTCAAGTGTACACATCTTCACAGACTGTGGAGATGTTTAGCTCATAATTTGGGCCAATTTTTCATAAAATTGTGGTTGTGTGGCAAATAATGGTGAATACATTACAGACAGAAGTTAGAAAGTAATGACAGACATTTGAGTTTCAGACTTCTTGACATTCAAAGAATGCATGCTACTGCAACAGCTATTATTCTATCAACTTTCTATGTTTGTAAGTGCAATATCTATGACTTGTCCCTGTTTCTGGGCCTTTGCCCCAAATTTCTTTATGGGTTTGTGCAAATTTCTTGCTTTAAGAGGATTAGAGGTATGTATGGGACTCCAACATTGACATCCATGCGTTTGTCCTTTGACCCCACTGTTTGTAAGTCCCTCACATAGTGCAGTGGATTTTGCTGGCTTACAGCCTACTGCATATTGTGGGTCAGCCACTATTTGGGTGAGAACTCCTGTTATCCCACATAGCTGTCCATTGTCTGCTGCTATCCTTTTAACCCACACTATTCTCAGGCATACATGCACCATTACCATATATATGCTACCACAGTCTACTACCACATTCATTTATTGTTAATAAGAGTGACTTACCTTGTGTCAGCAGCAGTTAACAGGACAGTGCTTCAGGGCCGACTCTGTTGGATGCAGGCAGTACACGGCCTATACATGGTAAGGTATAGGTAATGTGATATGGCTGGCATCCAGTTTATTGTGTGTATGTGAGTCAGAGTTAAGTGTCAGTCCCTGGGCCCCTAGGATGTCAATGTTTGTGCTATGCATTGCCTCTTTGCCAAGGCCAGGGCATACTGGGCATGCCTATGTCTGCCTACAGGGACAGGCTAAGGGGGTTTCTTCTCCGAGTCCCCCTGTGCCTGTAGAGACCTTGGCAATGGTGGGGTGTTGTGTCCCCCTTCCCTGTGATGTTCCTGCCACAGCTGTTTCCCCTGGATTATATTGTGTAGCATGACAAATACTATGAATATGTGTGCACATGTGGCTGGAGAGTACTGTAGGTCTCCACCAGATATGTCAAGGCAGGAGAACCGTGACTTGAGCAGCCCAAACACACACTGTACGATGTTCCTAGTTTGTGCGTGTGTGCCTCATTATTCACATTTGTTTTTCAAAAATGTGAAAAGTGGTTCATGAGGCCGCTCATTCTATGAATCTATAGTCTGCGTTTGTGTTTTTGGTTTTCCCTTGCATTGCAACATATTAAAAAAGTATGTATATATATATATATATATATATATATATATATATATATATATATGTGTGTGTGTGTGTGTCTGTGTGTGTGTGTGTCTGTGTGTGTCTGTGTGTTTATGTGTCTGTGTGTATCTCTCTCTCTCTCTCTATATATATATATATATATATATATATATATATATATATATATTTATATATATATATATATATATGGGTCTATGTTCTTTGATCGAAATACCATTATTTCTAATAAAGAAAGTACGACCTTACTTTCGCGAAAGTGCACTTTAATGAAAGTGCACTTTTGCGAATTCCAGTTCAGCGAACCTGCAATTAAAATAAAAAATAATAATTTAAACTCCGTTTTGCAGGGGGGAAAGCCTCCCCTACACCCCTCAAACCCCAATTACATTAAATATACTAACTCTGAGATCGCACTACAGTGGGGAAACAGGTATATTTCCTTATCCCCACTGTAGTGCTCTGTTTTATTTAAATTGCCGGTTCACTGAACCAGAATTTGTGAAAGTACGCTTTCGTTGAAGTGCACTTTTGTGAAAGTAAGCTTGTACTTTCTTTGTTAGAAATAATATTATTTCAATCAAAGAAAGTAGACCCATATATATATATATATATATATATATATATATATATATATACATATATATAGGTCTACTTTTTGGGGTTGAACGTCCATATACTCAAACATTATTTTTGTGAGACGAAAATAACAAAAACTGAAATCCCAAACTGCTCAGTTTTTCCCAGAGCAAGTAAGTAAACACTTGCCCAATGTGGGGAAATATCCCCTTTTCCTCACTGTAGTATGTTTTCATGATGTTTTGGGCAAGTGTTTACTTGCCCTGTGAAAAATGCATGGTTCAGGATTTTAGTTTTCATTATTTTGTCATCTTGCAAAAATAATATATATATATATATATATATATATATATATATATATATATATATATATATATATATTTCCTATTAGTAGACAATGTAAAAGTATGAAGAGGAAAACTAAACACTATATATAATTAAGCAATTAATGATTTTGTTAATGACCATGAAGACTAGAAACAAAAATGCTTGCTTAAAACTTACTGATGGAAGGATGCTGCACCCAATCGTTTTATTTTTAAATAAATTGCATCTGTATATGAGGATTGGGGACCTTGGATTAAGAGATAATAAATATGGTACACCCCTCTGCACATGGAAGGAGGCGTTGTCCTCTCTTAAAGAATAATCTTTTTTCATGAAATTTCAACCAAATGGTGTCTGATTTAGCAGCCATGTGTCACAATCAGTCTAAAAGAAACAACCAGTAACCATATAAATGAGACTAGTACAGACATTTTAAGCCAATCCCTTTTTTTCCTGTTGTCGTGTTTTCTTTAAAACTGTTAATATTTGTATATTAGGGAGCTTTATAAAAATGCATAATGTGTCTATGAACAAAAATATCTGATGAATAGTGTTGTGAGGAACAGCATATTAGTTACAACATTTTTATTTAATAATTTCTGACAGAGTATTGTCAGCATTTTCAGTCATCTATTACATTAGTCTCAAACACTGTGATGTAGAAACATTCTAGATAGATGTAAATGAACACACTTCTTTTATTATGCCCTCATATGTGAAATTGTACATTCACACATATTTTATGTGCATATGTATAGATAGATAGTTGATAGAGACAGATATACAGACATGTACTTGTGTGTGTATACAGCTATACACTCACATGAACAAAAATACACACACACATTGGTGAACCTTATTTATAAGTTTGTTGAGAAGTTTGCATAACAAAGCAAAATGCTATACTATAATACCAACACTGATTATATGAGACTGGAACTACCCATAGTTTTAACAGGTATTATACAAAAAGCTTGGTTGCAAATCCATGAAAAGGATACTTTGAATAAGGACCATGTGGTAGAGACTGCGTAATTAGAGAATCTTAGTGAAATTAGATTTGCTTACAGGAAAGAATTGTTATTACACTATAAAGATGGTCTTCTTTCTGTCTGTTGATTTAACAGATTTAATATAATGCTAAGACAGGTCTATCATGTACAGTTAGTATAAAACTTGGACTACAGCCAATGCAAATATTGACACAGAAGGTGCAATTACAAAATGGACAGACATGTCACAATTGAATAAAGTTAGCATTACCAATTTGTCTCATTTTCAATGGTACAAGATAATTTAAAATGTGGAAAGGTTTAGACTACAGAGATGGAATAAATTATATTGAAAAAGTAATTGTAAGGATGTGTTTTGGCTGCGGCCCTGAAAAAATCCTTATATGTCTCACATGAAAGTCATGAAGGAATTCAGAAAATGGAAATATATATGCAATCAGTGCATATTTTCTTAACAGGAGTATGTTTTATTTATTTATTTTTACTTTTCCCCCTAATAATAGAAAGTATAAAATTATTAATACCTAAGTGATCACTGACTAAATTAAAAAAAATGCAAGTGGTGATTAGGAACAGAAATGTGTCTTGCTTTAAGTTAACAAAGCTGTCAACTGCACTCTTCCCCAAGATTACAAAAAAGAACTTAACAATATGCTAGTATTACATTGTCTGATAGGATATTTTTGTAATCATTTGCATTTCTTCTATGGCATATCTTAGAAGTTGGTGCCACATCAGAATTTAACAAAAAAAAAAAAAAACTTAACTTCTGTTTCCTCACTTCATCATGCAAATGGTTGTAAAGCACGGGATGCCAAGCAAAGCTGGTTAAAACACCAGTCATCTCTCCTTATTTTATTGATTTTTCTTTATTGTACCTTTTTTGATTTGTCTGCATTGTGCTCTCATTGCTGTTATTCAGAATAACTTGGGTATAATTTCCAAATATCAATTATGTTTTAGAAAAAAATTGCTGATAGAATTCTCAGTCTTAATGTGAAAATGCCTATTTGTCTGGCCTTCGAGTATTGTGTATTGTTTTTGTGAGGTAATGAGAAAGATATAGTATGCATAAAGTAAAAAATCTAAATACTTAA
This sequence comes from Protopterus annectens, assembly GCF_019279795.1. NCBI lineage: Eukaryota > Metazoa > Chordata > Ceratodontiformes > Protopteridae > Protopterus > Protopterus annectens. The sequence goes on from NC_056737.1 coordinate 1,259,464,845, forward strand.
AATAGCCAAAACTGTGAACAAGTACAGAAAATGTGTTTTTGAAGTGTGATTGAAAGTGTTCCTTTACAATGCTAACACAGTACTTAAATATAATGCAGCATATTTGATGGTAATACAGATACCTTAAAAAGGAATCACTCAAATTTCAGGCATGCATTGCACATTGTACATTTATTTTCCAACATTTCAGTATACTCTGTTATAGTCCAGTTTACATACAAGACAGCTGAAATGTCCCAAGCCCTAACCATAAAAAGAGTTAAAATATGTCCTCCAAATTTTCTGATACAGATATTAATATTTATATTACCTTACTTATGGGAGCAGTTGAATAGAGTTCAGCTAGAAGGTATTTTAAATTCCAAAGTTGTGAATTAAAGTACAATGTGTTTAAATGTAATAACTGGGCTTAGCATTTTGCAGATTACTGCAGCATTTTACAATGAAAACTGCATCCCTGAATGCCTTCAGATATGTGACAACTGAACATGTTTAGGTGAGGGAACATATATGAAGGCTGTGAGAAACGCATAGCAAGAGTGAAGCTGATAGTGAAAAGGACCAGACAATGTCCCCAGATTATCAATTAGCAAATTGCTAATCATGTTAGTATTCCAAAAGTAGGGATGTGGCTCACTGATTTCTAAAACACGAGATGTGCATAATAAATGTAGGACCCATTTTTAAAAGATAAAATTGTGATAGTGTCACCTTTACCTATCTCAAAAACAAAAAAAAAGTCTAGGCTCTCAAGAAAATAACTCAGTCCCAATTAACACTAAATGGATTCAACATCAGCTGTGTTTCAAAATTCTGACTTTGCATTATAGACATAATAGGTCATGTAGGTCACTTCTGTTGCAGTGCTCACTTCAGAAAGCTTCATCAAAAATTGCATAACCCATGACTGGTTAATAGATGGTTGAATGAATATTCTGATTACTGTTCTCTGGCATTATACTTTCCGTTAGAACTGCCTTTTACACATATTATATGCCTGAACAAAAAATATTTATATCAAAAGTTAAAACTGTGGCCTTTTGAGTGTACATGCCCTTCTGCAAAGGCTACATCCCTGCATGAAACACAAACATGTGTTCAGGGAATGCGGACGTAGAAGACATACTGTCTACAGTGTATTATTAGAAGGCAAAGATGGTCAGGGAATGATACCATGGGCTCCATGATAACGTTCAATGAGAAGGGTGAGTGCAGAATGGTGAAATAGACTGCAGCAAGTCAAAAGAGAGCTGAGAGAGAAAACATAGGGAAGAAATGACATGGAAAATACAAAGACAAATGAGGGGACTTTAAAAAGAAGAATAGTTGAGACATTTAGGAATAAAAGGGAAAAACAATGCAAGTTTATATCAAAATAACATCTTAGGTCTCTTGCAAATAGATGGAGAAACTACCTCTTTTCTTGTGATTTAAAATACTTTTCTCAAATATAGCCGCCAAGAAAGCACAGAAACTAAGATGCGTAAATTGTGTAGTACTGGTAAGAAGCTAGTATACTCAGTGAATAATAAAGAGATGCTCTGGAGGTATGTCTACTGTCAACCCATGCACAATTCACCCAGACCTGTACATGATTTGATGGTATCTCTGCCAAATTAACTGTCTGGTACAAGGCAAGTTGTATTGTTAGAACTGGGGCAAATTGAAGACCATTCCCTCGGCCTCCTGAGCTTAGCATAATATTCTCAAGGGGTGTTTTAACTTGGCTAGTGTGTTTAATTTTAACTATGTCCTTAGTATGTCTGTGTGCATGTGTGTGTGTGTGTGTGTGTGTGTGTGTGTGTGTGTGTGTGTGTGTGTGTGTGTGTGTGTGTGTGTGTGTGTGTGTGTACGTGTGTTTTTCTGAAACGCTGACTTTAATTCGATTCTGGAATTGGAATCTCTGAACTGCGAGTTTCTAGCTTGCTTTAATCAGCATTATATGGTAGGATTCTACTGCTGTTTGGTGGTATACCCTGCGTGATGTCTCTGGCAGTTGTGTTACAGCTGTACCTGGTGTTTCTTACTGTATGTGTGCCTCCATTCAGGTCTGGCCCTGTAAACATCATTGTTGCCTGCTGTTTGCCTTGTGATCTGTTTTGCTGTCATGCCATGGATAATTGTGATATGAGTCCATAACACTGTCTCTCTGTAATCTCCACCTCAAGAGAATCAGGTTGAGGAAAGGCTGCTTAGACTGGAAGACATTTCTTTTTTCAATTTCAGTTCTGCTGACAAAACAATCTTCTGCTTATTCATTGGTTGGTAACTGTTGGACAGTGTCTGGACATTTTCCAGTGGTCTTATTTCCAGGTATGTACACTGGTATACAGCAATCCTTGATGGCTATATATTGCAGAGAATAAACCTGCTCTTTGTATGTCCCTGTTTAAGATTATTTAGTAAACTATGTTTGGGATTACATTTTTTTAGTATGAGCAATGTTAGCCATGTAAATGTTAAGCTGATGTCTTCAAAAATTTAGACCACCCCCACCCAGATTTAATTTTTGATGGGGTGGCTCTTCCAACTTAAACTTGACTTCCTAGCTATTATGATTTTGAAATCCATCTCTTTTTAAGAAGGGGGGGATACAATCACAACCACAGAGCACTGGACAATGTGTCCAGCACAAAATATCAAGAGTTCTAAAGACTGACTAAGAATGTAAATTCTTTAGCAGCCTAATATGATAAATCAGCTTCTGTCAATAGTCTCTCCTTTAGCTGATTATTTCTAATTCCACTGCTAATTCTATCTTCTATAAGTGAATCAGCCAAGTTTCTAAATTTGCAATCTTGCATTCTCTGTTTAATTTCAGTGGCATAGCTATCTTTAGTCTCTTGAACCCTCTGATTTTGAGTAAAATTCAGCAAATGTTTCACATACAGTAAGGTCATTTTTTGTTTACATTATACCTAGAATTTGACTATTAGCATTTCATTATTGTTTCCACAGGCTGGCATTATCTTACGTAGACTATAGGAACTCTCACCACCTTGGGCATTCAGATGGTGATCTTATATGACTGCAGGGAGTACAATATTTTTCAAGAAGACTCATGTCATGTTATGACTTTGTTAAAGGATTTGTGCTATCAGGTTGTTCCAGATGTGCTTTTAAGATTTTCTGGCCTTTACCTTTTGGGACATACAGGAACTGGGTCCTGCTAATTTAAGAGAGATGGCTGTTTCCTATATCCCTGCAAGATCCCTCATGTCACTTAGTGAAAGAATGTTAGCTATTCCCAGGATCTGTCATGAAGCATATGACAAATTGTCTTTTGCCTATCTTGCCCCAGTCCCCTGGATCTGCCTACTTTTCCTTATTAAGGCGAGCAGTCTGGAAACTAGTCTCAGAAGGTCCTTAAAGTATTATCTTTCTAGTGGAGTCATTTTGCATTTACTGAAGAGCTCTGTTTCAATATTTACATTTGATAATTTATGTAGAAGCACTTATTTGTTTTACTGTGCTTGGCAGGTATTAAGACTTCTTCTTCTGGCTTTTCTCGGTTAGGAGTCACCACAGTGGATCACCTGCCCACTAATAATTGGCAGTGGAGTTTTACGGTGTCGAGTTGCCTGCCCGACGCCCAGCCTTCCACGGAAGGCACACACATGCACCACTCACACCTAGGGCCAATTTAGAGTATCCAATCCACCTGCAGCATGTCTTTGGGATGTGGGAGGAAACCAGAGCACCTGGAGGAAACCCACACGACCACAGGCAGGACATGCAGACTCCCCACAGAAGGCACCCCAGCCGTGGATCAAACCGGAGAACCTCTTGCTGTGAGGCAGCAACGCTAACCGCTGCACCACTGCGGCCACCCCTTGGCAGGTATTAAGACTATGAGCTGTTAATGAGCTTCTTCCTGCTGCCTAGTGTTTGATTCCTTCTACTTCCATTTCCTATTGTGTGAGTTAGAGCAAGGCATTTAACCAGGCAGTGATCTACAGCAATTAGAAAAATTGGACTACACTCCTCAGTCGTCTCCTGGACTGCATGCTAACTAACTTCCTATGAATCTGTGTCTTATAACTCTGCCACTTTACTCTATTATTCCATGCTAATTTGCAAAATGCTTATTATTTCAGCATTTAAATAAAGAAAACAAGTAAACATTGTTTGTTGCAGTCCATGATACTGAATCTGTCACCACAAACTGACCAAAATTCGAACTAATTTTTTATTCCTTGTTTACAGAAATGCTGTTTAACAACATTAATGGATAACTGTTAAAAATCTATGCCATAAGTTATTTTGTTCAAACAGTGAAACAAAATGTTTTGTGGCAGTTTAGATTTCTGAACCATTTAGGACACAAACCAAGTAAACAATACAGCTTAGCATTTATTACTCTGAACTGCCCATATATGATATATGCTACCCACTTACAGATGATATTTAAAACAATGTTACATTTATTATGCCAATATTTAGCTCTTTGGAAATCCCCAAAATCAGCCTTTTCATTAAGAAAAAATGTAATACTCTCAAGTCATCTACCACAATCTTCATCAGGAAACACTCCAGTTTGAGCAGGTAATCTGAGTTTATGTTCAATATAAGGCTGACCATGCATCTGCTTTTTCAAAATGGTATATTTAAGTTCTACTTTTGGAGGCAATACTTATACAGCTCCCATAAGCATCAGAAATGACATGCTCATTTATCTGAGAAGGCTAGGCAGATGAACTTGCATGGCCATTTTTTCACCTATTGCAATATTTTGTTTGCTTCTGTGCTAGTAATATGTGTATAATTAGAGGGCAGATTAAACTTTGTTAGTTGATCTTCATTAATAATCTCAGCCATTAAAGCATATCCTATAAAAAAGCAGAATTATATGGATGAAAATTTAATACAATTTATTATTAACAGTTTTCATGCTAAAACATAATCATATTGACTATGTCCTTCATATTTTCCTTTTGGCTTAAGACAGTGGTAGACACAGCACCCACTACCCTGGCTGATTATATGATTCTTCACCATCAATACATTCAACAGGAAATTTGCCTTGGTTTTTCATTTTGCAGCAACCACTGCAGGGAAACAAAGATATAAATGTAAGACATCAACAGAAGACTATAAATAACAGGTTTATGTATGACAAACCCACCTATGCCACCATCTGAAGTGCTCTGTCTCTATGCCACCAGATCAAATACTCCTACTTTGAGATTGCTCCACTATGGACATGTACTAAATGTACTGCTTGCACTGAGTGACATGGTGTTGTGACCTTAGTATTGCCTCTTCAAATTCTTTGGTCAGTTTGCTCTCAGGTATTTTTTTTTTTTTTTTTTTTTTTTTTTTGCAGTTAAGGTTAATGGTTTCAGTTTTTGTGGCTTCAGACAAATAGCAACTTGCGAGACAGGACTGGAAAGGATGGTCACAATTACCAAAGTCTGACGCTGCATATCAGGAGCAAACAGTTATTAAATATATATATATATATATATATATATATATATATATATACACACACACACACACACACACACACACACACACACACACACACACACACACACACACATATATATATGTATGTGTGTGTGTGTGTGTGTGTGTGTGTGTGTGTGTGTGTGTGTATATATATATATATATATATATATATATATATATATATATACACACACACACACATATATATGTATATATATATATATATATATATATATATATATATATATATATATATATATTTATATATCAAAGAATAAGATTATTATACTGCTTGTTTGAAGAAACATATAAAAAGGTGAAAGTAAAACTTGGTAAAGAACTAATACTTGCATGAAAGGTAGAATATAGGGAGGCAACAGGGAAAACAGAAAAAATGTACTTTAACAAGAATGTAGCTGGACATATATATTATATATATAATATATAATACATTCTTATATATTATTATTTGTGTGTTTCTCATACATGTTTACAGAAATAAATATTGAGAATATGTATTTTGGGAGGACATGGAGAATAGAAAAAATGACATTTAAAGAAAGGTATAAACTATGTAGCATTGGACATTTTAAATTTTGTGGATATTGCTCTTCTTGATACTGGAAAATATTTAAAACAGTATCAGTGGGAAATGAAATATGTGACTACTAAAATTACTCAAGAAAATGTGTGACAAATTATGAAGAACATAACACAAGGGGGTAAAGTAGAAACCAACCAAAGGAAGAGCAAACATGGATTTTTTTTGAGTCTCAGAGTATCTATCACAAATGTCAACTGAACAGACAGATGTAAAAGAATAAAAATCACATTATGAAAGTGATGAATATGTATTTCACATAATGGGCTACGTTAATGAAGAAGAAATTATGAAATGCATTTTAAGTATATATTTATTGTAGGTTTTTAGGAAAAAGCACAAATGGAACAAAAACAATTTTAAGATTTATTACGACTAATCTCATATTATTTAGTTGACATGCGATAAATCTAAACTACAGTGTCTAAAGTCTTGGTAGGTTGCATCCTCAAAACAGCAAAGCTCCTAAGTTTGAAAAGTACGCAAAAATGTTATTTTTGCAGGGGGTCAAGTTCACTGCACCCCTCAATGAGGTGACAAGCCCCATGCACCCCCTCACTAAGTATGCCCACACAGAGGTCACACAAGCTCAGACAAGAGGGCAAAAGGCGGAAGACATAAGTAAAACTGAAAAACTGAAGAAAAACTGTCCTTCTTTCTCTTCACAGTTCAACCAATGTATGGCCTAAGTGGTATTGGTCTAGTGAAAGCATGTTGAGACATTTCTGTTTGCCAGGTTCTTTGGTACAGAGAGCAATGGAGTCCAAGACTGCAACCCAGATGACCAGGGTTTAATTAGTAGCAGTAGCACCGGAGAACCCAGACAAGAAAGGAGAGGAGTTAAGGAGCACGATGCACTCACATCTGCTTGGGGGTAGGGTTAGGTTATGGGCATTCAGCAAGCATATCGGGTAGTGATATTTCTGTACTGGTGACCAGGGAAGCCACCATCCATACTTGATGATGGGAAGGCAAGGCTGTTGCTGCTGCTGGCAATTCATCTTGCAGAAGTGAGGGACGACCAGCACACTTCATGTCCTTTTCACTCCTATAACTAGTGTGCATAATACGTGAAGATAAAAACCCAACCACCTTGATGGCTTCCCAAGTGATGGCACCTCTTGTTTAACCCTCTCCCTGGTGATGGGCAATGAATGAGCCAATTGGGTGGAAGGGGGCTTGATGATCAGAAGGCAGTGGCAGCAAAAACATAAAAAAAGCAAGGTTTTCCTGGTTTAACAGTCAATTCATTAATCCTGTCTTATGACAATGAGTAGCTCTGTCACTTTGGGGATACAATATATGGAAATCTGCTATTAAGGGACTGGGCAATACAACTGAATGAGTAGAGCAATCATACAAAAGGATTAATATGGTAAACTATAAGTGCATAATATGACACAAAATATGCAAATGTTTTATGAATAATCAAGCCAAGTTAAAGGCAATGCATGTTATGGAAATATTATTAAAAATGGCATTAGATTAGCAAAGGTTCTAGTTACATTATTGACAACCCATGTAAGTCCTGTTATTGAACAGAATTCCTTATTTTGCCCGTAATGCAAAGGAGATTTAACATTAGTGAAAAATATTCAAAGGAAGTTCACCAAACAATTACTGAATGACAATATTTATGTTACGAAAAACATTTAAAGAAGCTTAAGTTATATTCCATAACTTAACAAAGAACAAAGACTATGGTGTAGGTAAACCGGTCCTCCAAAAAATAAATCATACAGTAACACAGTCAAAGGAGGCAGCGGAACACAGCAGTAAAATTCAACAATTTAATCCTAGAACAAACAGTAGAACAAACAGTAAGCGCTTTCGCAGCAACAGTTGCTTCATCAGACAAATAAAGATCCAAACTGTAGTACTTATAAACAGCAGAGCAGCCAATTAGCTTGCAAAAACAATTAGGAATTAACAAGAGCCCTTAAAGCCACACCAAAAAAATGCAGCTCAAAGCTCATTGTATAAATGCAAAAACATGTCATTCATAAAAACGTAAAGCATTTCATTCAACAGCCAAAACATGCAGCCCAGAACTCATTATATAAACATGAAAACATTTCATACATAAAAGCATATAGAACATTTCATTCATAAAAACATAAAAATACTGAACATAATTAATATCTATCTGGCTAAGAGCCTATTCATCAAAACTGGTTTAATGGAAAATTTATCATTGAGGCCTTTCCCCATATTAGCTTTCATTCTAATAATCCAGTTCAATTCTTTACTTTCTACCTTAGTTCTATGTGGGCCCCGCCTTATACCCACATTGACTGTTTCAACAACCATAAACTTAAAATTGTGCTGAGCACCTAGTAACATGATGTGCTTAGATAGAGCATTAGCACAATTTTAAGTTGAATTGAACTGGATAGATATTAATTATGTTCAGTATTTTTATAATGTTTTTATGAATGAAATGTTCTATATGCTTTAATGTATAAAATGTTTTCATGTTTATATAATGAGTTCTGGGCTGCATTTTTTGGCTGTTGAATGAAATGCTTTACATGTTTTTATGAATGACATGTTTTTGCATTTATACAATGAGCTTTAAACTGCATTTTTTTGCACTGGCTTTAAGGGCTCTTGTTAATTCCTAATTGTTTTTGCATGCTAATTGGCTGCTCTGCTGTTTATAAGAACAAAAGTTTGGATCTTTATTTGTCTGATGAAGCAGCTGCTGCTGCGAAAGTGCTTACTGTTTGTTCTGGGATTAAATTCTTGAATTTTGCTGCTGTGTTCTGCTGCCTCCTTTGACTGTGTTACTATATTCCATAACTTGTTGGTTATGTGCAAAGTTATGTCTGGCATATCACACACTGCATGATGAAGAATTTAGGTTATTGTTAAATATCAAAATATTTCCATATTGTAAATCAAGAGGAAAAGACTATATATTCCCAGGATCCTAGGATGCAAAAAACTCCCTCACCAGCCTCAGTAAGAAGCTGAGATCCCTCATAAAATCCTCAAAAGCTAGTTACGAAAATACAATTGCCAAAGATTCCAAAGACAACCACACGGCATTCTATAGTTATGTCAAGAATCTAAATGGCAATGCTCAGATCTGCTCTGAGCTACAACAGAATGGCATTAAATATACTGATCCCAAGGATATTACCAATATCCTGGCAGATCGATTTAGTGCCAAATTCACCCCCCTCTCACCCCCTAAAGGGCCCATCTCAATACCAAAAGATTGTCAAATGCTGGTAATCATGGCCACACAAGTAGAAACTACACTCTCCAAAGCTAAGAATACAGCATCCATGGGACCAGATGACATCCCAGGCTGTGTACTACATGAACTACAAAATGAACTGGCACCTCACCTAAGTGTCATGTTTAATCATAGTCTCACCTCAGGCTTTGTGCCCACTGAGTGGCGAACAGCTACAGTTATCCCACTCCACAAGGGGGGATCCAACTTGGATCCCGGGAACTACCGTGCCATCAGTCTGACGAGCCTCATCTACAAGGGCATGGAACGCATTATCATGGAACTTATAAACAAAGACATTGGCAACATTCAAACACTGGACCCCACCCAGTTTGGGATTGTGAAGGGCCGATCTTGTCGCCTGAACCTGATTGACTTCTTTGAATCAGTCTCCAGAGCTGTGGACGAGGGTAAGGCAGTCCACACAGCCTATCTGGACCTCGCCAAGGCCTTCGACAACATCCCCCTCTCTGGAATCATAGATAAACTTACTAAGCTGGGCATAAATCCCTACGCCACTCGATGGGTTGCCAACTGGCTTACTGACAGAACCCAGACTGTAAAAGTAGCCAACTCCAAATCCAGCTCCAGACAAGTGACAAATGGAGTACCTCAGGGTTCAGTCCTGGGACCACTCTTGTTTGACATCTACTTCTCTGAAGTACAGGCCAACACTAAGGGACTCTGGCTAACAAAGTTTGCAGATGACTGCAAACTGGGAGCCATTACTGAATCCCCAAATGATGTGGATATTCTACAAAAGGGCCTTACAGAAACAGATGCCTGGTGCCAGAGCCATGGGCTCAAGCTTAATGCCAAGAAATGTATTGTTATCCCACTTGGAAAAAAACATGTACCCATGAATTACCACATAGGTGGCAGTACACTAAACATTGAAAGTATGATGAGAGACTTAGGGACACTAGTGGACTGTGGTCTCACCTTCGATAACCACATCACCACAACAGTCAGGAAATCCTTCTATGTGGTACACCTCATCACTAAGGGCTTTTCATCCAGAAAAAAGGAGGTCATTGTCCCACTGTACTCATCCCTCATTAGACCCATTATAGAGTATAATGCCCCATTTGGTATGTACCTCACAAGACATCTGCAACAGCTGGAAAG